>NC_045559.1:19248687-19326187 GCF_009819795.1 Aythya fuligula
GTCTGTCAGAGAGCAGCAGAGACAGGTGGTGCTCCCTACGGGACGGGGAGCCAGGAGCCGAGTGCAGTAATACAGCTGGCAAAGCTGAGGCATTGCTAGCCAGGACCCATCCCTGTGCAGATGCACATTCCAATATGCCTTTGTAAACCCAATAAAATTACAGCTCTGCTATTTTGCACAGGCTTCTAATTCCTATTTGTTTCCCATGCTGCATGTATTGTGGCCATGCACTTGAGCTAGATGACCAATCATGCCACTTTCAGAAGGGAAGTATGAAAGCTGTTCCCCCCCAACAATTTCCTACTGCCTTCCCTGCCACAGATTAAGCCACCAGTCACTATCCCTCATAGAACCTAGTTATTCTCGCTTAGAATAGCAAATGCATTGTCACAGATGTTCTTTCATTGCTTTAAAAAGTGTATCCCATCTCTTCTCACTGCTCCCAAATCTTCAGTGTCTCATGATCAGTAAATAAAATAAAATAAAATAAAATAAAATAAAATAAAATAAAATAAAATAAAATAAAATAAAATAAAATAAAATAAAATAAAATAAAATAAAAGCTACTTGCAATACGAGCCATTAATGGACATTCAGGAAGCATGTGCTCCTCCTGTGCTTTTCCCCTGCTCCAGGAGACTAAAACAAAATATATCAGAACTTCAATGTCCTTCACCCTGCCCCCAAGGCTCTGCACTCTTGAATACAGTCCAAGGAATATTTTGGTACTTATGAATAAACAGCAAAGGTTCACAGTCTGAAGTCAAGATGAGCTTCAGTGGTCCTTCCACAGCTTCTGCAATCTGTGACTTTATAAGCCACAAGCCTCATGAGACAACAAATTGGTCAAGAACATGGGAGTCTCCATTCCCTGCAGAAGAAGAGTCCCAAACCCTAACACTGCTTCCTCTTAGTGCCAATATGCTGTCTAGGTCGAGGCCCAGCTGAGTTCAGTGTGGGTTTGAAGGGGCTTGTTCCTCCTCAGGATCAAGGAGAGGATAGTTCATCTGTTTCTGTAATGCAAATCAGTAGACAAAGATGGAGACTCCCTTGTATTGCCAGAAGTCTCATGTTTCTAGATTTCCACTAGAGCCTCCAGCCTCTATACAGCGGTGACATTACACTGAATCCTCTTGTGCTGAGGTCTTTTCAACACAAAATAGAGAGTAGCTTGATTGTTCAGTGTGTCATGGAATGGAAAGTTTTGAAGACTGGAAGGGCTGAATGTCCTCACTGATGAGGTCTTTCATAAAACATCCTGCTTATCTGTTTTCTGATAGAAATAACATGTATCTTACTTCATGGAAGAAAGGGAATTAGCTGTGTATCTTCATAAAAAGGTTCAAGGCAGCAAATCCAGAATGGATTGAGATTTTAAGTAATACTGTTTGTCCTGGCTTTTCTGATTGTCTTCCCCCCTCTTTATGTGGACTTTTGCAAATACATTCCTTACTCCTTTGTCTTTTGATTGGGCTGAATCAGATATGGAAAACAGGATTTTAAGAGTTCAGCAAAGGTGATGCGGAGTGTTATGGCGATTTCTTAACTGAAACTTTGACTATTTCTAGTTATTAATATATTAATATATTAATATTATTATAGTCATTAAACTTCTCCTCAAATCTATCTCATTTTCATATTTGCTGGTCTCGTTCATTCTGCTGCTGTCTCCCAAATGCACTTCCTTCTCTCTTTTGTTGCTTCTGTGTTAGAGTCCCTTACTTATAAATTATGAACTCTTGAAAGTTTTTGTTTGTTTGTTTGTTTGTTTGATTTCCCCTAAGATTAACCCTTCCTGTCCATGTGATAAATGCTTGCACCTTCATGCCTCCAACACAGATATCCTTGAAAATCAAAATAGTTATGTGTTATTTAGGTATTGCATTGAATTCCAATGGTCAATCCACTTTTCATTTACAAGTATAACTTGAAGTGACTTCAGTTCTGTTCTTAGCACTCATTGGCATTGCTATTTCTCCTGTCAGCAGGGGGAAACAGGGAAAACCATTTGCTAATGGCTAAAGCCCTTCTGAAAAACATTACCTATCCTTTTCCTGTGTTGCTCTGAATGTCAGATAGTCATTCACACCAGTTAAAGTAAATGCAATCGACTATAAGTTAGAGAGTATACACAAGGCATAATCAAAATGATATTTTTTGGTTCAAGCCAGTTGGATGTATTTCATTCATATTTCCTAAATTAGCTCCACTAAAATATCACTTCAATGTATTTAAGCATTTATCATTTTTTTTTACATGTATGAAATAAGACAAATGCTACAGTAATAGTAAAAATAGTGAATATTTAAAATTGTAATAGTACACCATTATTAATAATGTTTAGTGTAGACATAAACAATATATAGATTCTAAACTACGGCAGTAATAATATCAGCACATTCCAGGGGAGTAAAAAAAAAAAAAAAGAACACACAAAAACAAACGTGCGGTACGTGGGCACAGTGGAAATTGTTGGAAAGATGAAGAAAGCATAGAAAATATAAAGAATACCTAGTGGAACAAGATGGAAATGATAAAGAGAGTTTCAGGAACTGTTATCAGAATGTTATTACATATTCACTGTTATCAGAATGTTATTACATATTCTCTAATGTTCATTTTTTATTTAATTAGTTCATCAAAAGTCCACAGGGGTCAAGCATGACAACACTCTGAATATAAAAATATCTCAAAATTTCTATCGCAGTATCAGTGTTATTACTTTAAAAGTAATGCAGACCTTTGAAAGATCCTACATTTTTTCCCTCCATTTCTGTGATAACCCGAGGTTTATGCAGTTCCTATGAAAAGCGTGTCTAAAATTTTTTCTTCTTTAGCAAGTTCTCACAGAATATATAGGCCACAATTTATGGAAGGAGGGTGAACAAATAACACCATAATTACGAAGTTCTCCTGAAGAACAGCACATTTTCCCACATGTTACAAAAACATAATTAGTAACATTATTGCTGTATAGGCCCCAGTTCTCAGATTGATGCTGCCTATGCCCTGTTTCAGATTTCAGGATGGACTTGTGAACAACTATGGGGTTTATTCATTGACAGCCCTTGAAAACTGTCAAATTTAATAACACAAACTATGTCAGCCAGATTGTTACACTGACTTCGGTGTGAAGGAATGAATAATAAGCAGTGTTATATAATCTGTATTCACTACAGAATGCTAAATGGAGATTGAAGTAATAGCTTTCATTTATGTTCCTTTTCTTGTAGGTGACCAAGGTAGTGATGCGTACAGTTATGTTTGTCTGAGATTTTCTCATTAGAAAACCCTGTTTTCAGTTTCTTATAATTTTGTCAAGATTCAAACATATGAGCTGCCTCAGGCTACTTTATTATTTATTTATTTTTTATTTCAAGCTTTGATAAAACCAGGTGTCTTCCTGTATCTGTCATGCAGCCACTTGGAAGCATACCCAGGAAGCTGTTCTCACACTATTTGAGACTTCCAAGAGTCACGAGAGCACAAGTTATGAAAATTCACAGTGGCAAATAACAGTGATGACAAGTCTGCTGTGAGTATATGAAGTACTGTAAGATACAAATACTTTGAGTATCCTAGTCTCAGGAAAATAATACAAAAAAACTCATGCTCATAAACATGTCAATAAATAAGAACTGGAAAAGCTGTCAAGGAAACTAAGAAGTCTGGCAGTGTATGTAGCATCTGGGTTATAACAAATTTGAATGATTATGATGAAAAAAATTGAATAAGTACCCATTCCCTGTGTCATCCAAATAACTGATGTGTCATCCATCTGTAAGAAAGAGAGATTTCTGAAGTATACGAATGAACAGCTGAAGCTATGCTCTCGGTTCTTGAACTGAAAAAAGTGGGAACTCTATTTTACAGTCCCACATATAAGCTTCATTACATGACAGAAAGCAAGAACTTGCCAGTTTATATTAGTGGAGAACTGCAGTTTTCTTTCCTCTTTACTTGCAAACAGAAAACCAGAATAAAATCCATATTTTTGTTTTGTTTTGTTTTGTTTTAGAACTGGGTTATAAGTTTTCTTTTTCCTAACTTTGTAATTTTATTTTTTTTTACTTTTGCCAAACTCCTTGATAACTCAGTTGTTGTGCTTTTTGAATATCATTATACTTTTTCATTATTGTTTTAATGTATAATTTGAAACCCATTAGCCACTTCATAAGAAATTTGCATGCTTGTTGATGAATTTAAAACTTGAAAGCTTTGACAAATTATAGTACAAATAATCACCAACATGACTAGTGCAGTGATAATCATGCTTCTTACTAATTGCATGATTGTAAGATTATTCTGAAAACTGTGAATGCTACCTTAAAAGATGGCCATACTTACTGTATAATGTTGCCTTGTGATAACAATTATGTTCAAAGTGATGATTATTCCCATTGTACAGCAGAGCTGCAGCAGAAAAGTCTCACGGAAATATCTTTAACTTGGAAATTTCTCTTTCATTTGGGCTGAAAAGCCTTGATTTTGCAGGAATGGCCTCTTGCTTTAAGAAATTTTAATCCCACTGAAGAGCAGCATAAACTCCTGAGCTGTGAGAATCTTAGGTTTTGTGTTTGAGAAACACATTGATCAGAAGTGAATATTTATTTCATATTATGTAAAAATCCATTAGGTTCCTATAATTTAGCTGGAATTTGTACTTTGTTCTCACTATAGGCAGGGTAAGTCAGAAGTTATTGCCAAAAGCAAGCAGTAAAAACAACAACAACAACAACAATAATAATATATTTATTATATATTATTATAATACAATAATAATAAGTAAAAACAACAACAACAACATATTTATTATTATTAAATGATGATGGTGATGATGATGATAATAATAATAATAATAATAATAAATTGTTGGTTTTGTTGTTGTTGTTGTTATTCTGTACATAGCTCTATGTTTTCCTGAAAACAATAACAGTTGTGATGTTTTCTAAATTCAGAGACAGACACTGATGACTGAGCTTCTTGAAATGACAGTAAATGTTAAAGGCCTAATCATACTTGTTTAGCTGAAATGGAGCTTTATGCCAGTTGAGAATTTTCATGGCCAAGGTTATAAGTGTCTGAGAGGAAACAGTGCTGATACTAAAGATATTCTCCAGATGTTGGTACTTTTGGGTCAGAATAGTATTAGACTATGTGACAAGGTTTGTATTCCCACCTACTATTTCTACTAATGGAGAAATTATATTTCCTTTCCTTTTGTTTGAGGGAAAAAGATCAGCAAACAAACAAACACAGAAAACCACACACTAAAGCACACAAAACAGAAATCAGATACATTTCTTGAAAGGGTTATTCCTTGTATATTTTTGTCACTTCTCACTTTGTCTCTCCAGCATGTTTTATCAGAGATTCTGAAAGATCATCTCAGATTCATTCTGCAGCAAAGAACTTCTTTATGCTCACACTCTACTTTAAGGAAATCCTTGGAGTACACAGGTGTTCAGGAGATTGTTTGACTTCTTTGCTCAAGATCAAAAGTACTTTTTGTCCTACAGATTTTATATGGACTTTAGTTCATTTACCAAAGTAAGAAAAAAAAAATCATCTCTCTCCCTTTAAAAAGATAACTGTTTAAGGTTTCTAAATTATTTGGCACATAAGCAATGTAAGCAATACATTGTCTCTAATTTCTCCACTGTCCTGCAATACACTAGGCCATACAGGAAAGCTTCTGATACAGACAAACAAACAAACAAAAAAAAAAAATAGAGTTGTTTGTCTCTCTGTTCAGACTATTATCCTTTACATATTAGTTAGCATAAAATAAATATTCTCTTAGTATTCCTTAATGTATTCCTTACATTTTTGTAAGGAATTGCATTTTGTAAGGAATTTTTTGTAAAATGTATTCCTTACATTTTTATTTACTTTATATGCAGTTATTTTTAAAAGGCACCTACAAACTTAAATCATATTAATATTTTTTATTTTTCTTCTTTTTCTCAGAACACACGCCTTCTTGGTTTTTTCACCACATTTGTGGAACTGGAATGAATGAATCTGTCTTTAGGGCAAGAATGGATCATGTGGTCTAAGTTGTTATATTCAGGATTTATTGCTTCATTTCCAACTCATCTTTTACAGTCTGCATAAAATCCTGCCCAAAACTTATCTTGATACAAAATTTTAAAGCAGAGGGGTAAAGAAGGGGGAATATAATAAAGAAAAAATATTATTTTTTTTTTTCCAGTTTAATAAAGAAAGTTGGCCTGCTAGTGAGGTCAGTCATATTATTATCTGCTCATATCTTATTCATATCTTATTATAGCCAATTAATTATGACAACTATTTTACTACTTTTATCATCTCCCTGCTGTGAAAATATATCTTCATCATATGTTTTGATCATCAATGTACAATTCCAAACCAAGCTTGGTTTTGAAGATAACTATTGCAGCACTGTATCTAAACATGTTATTTCGTTTTGGAGTCTGCATGCATTTTCAGTCTCATGTCCAGCTTAGAACACGGAATGTTGGTGGGACTGTATCATGCACACTACTTTTCTGCATCTGTCTATTGCAAAAAACATGAAATGGAACTCTCTGATTTATCATTGATTTGTTGCCAGTGTAATCTGCTTTATTCAAGTCACAGTCTAACTGTTTCTCCATCCCCATTATTTCACAATTTTTCTTTCCCATAGCTGACCATTATGAGCAAGTCAGATGTGTTCACTTGGCTTTGATTTTTATACCTCTTTTAAATCAATACTTCAGTGATTGATCTTCTAAAATTTAAGAGTCAGTATACTGTGTAACTCATATGGCAAAGAGGGTGGGTGGAGGATTTTCAGCCTTGATTGAAATGAACACCAGGTGCTATACAGCGATTTTAATGATTCACAGAATTAAATTAAATTTGTTGCAATATTTTCTGTTACTGTACCTGATCACTTTGCTTAAATAATAGGTCCGGCCATTCTTACTTCTCTGTCAGACCAGGGACAATCTGACAAGCTAGCAATGGAGAATATAAACACTTATTTAGACTGTCTTTTTATAGTAAATTCATTTCAGTTAGAAATGCAGCAATCCTTTTCTTAAGTTATTTTCTTGAATTGATTTCTTGGGTATGGTAGTTGCTGGCACCTAAATGTAGAGAGAGAGAGAGAGCAGAACAAAGCAACGCCCTACCAGTCTATAGAAGCAGTTAGTATCAGCTACTGCAGAGGGAGACAGAATTCTTCCAGATGAGCAGTGGTATAATATAAGGGAAGCGGGGAATTCTTACCCTGGAACTTATTCCTCAACAACTTGAGAATTAATAATCTGTCAGTTTCCTGAGCAGCTACAGAAATTCAATTTTGTTACTTAGTTCATTCAAAGTTGGTGGCAAAATTTCTACTCCTGTAACTGATTCAGAAAAAAAGTTCTTCATATGTCTAATTGTTTTGTTATTGTAATTATAAGGAGAGAGCCAGAAGACCCTGGCTGGACTATTTCTTCTCTTTATGTTATCTATACTCATTGTAGTCCTTCTCACTGTTTTCTGAAGGGAAATATTTCTTCTATTTCTTTTTATATTATCCTATGTAAATTTCCTGTAAAAAAATATTTTTTCCTCATTTGCCAAGTGCTCTAATCATAACAGTGTACTTAAAAGCATATTCTGTGTCTAATATGCTTTCTTGAACTGAATTTATAAAACTGAATTAAAACTGATTTAAAATATATGTGGGCTCCTTATGATGATATTTCTTGTCAATGTCTGAATATTCTTCTTTCTTAGCATGTTAATTTTATTATCTCTTTCTCAAATCAACCTCTATCCCAGAACTTTAGGGCACGATAGGATGTATGTACTTTTAGATCTCAGAACTTTAGTTATTTTGCCTTAGCTTTTCATCTAAGTTCATTTAATAATCAGTTGAGAGAATTAGGCGTATTTAGAGGTTGATTCTTTTTGTCCTAAGATGAAAGGAAGCAATTGCTTATAAATGGTTCCTGTCTTAAACTAAAGCACCTCATATATATGAAAAAGAAGGAAGGAAGGAGGGAGGGAAGGAGGGAGAAAAAGAAGGAAGGGAGGGAGGGAGGTATTCTATACCTCAACAGTGAGGTATAGAATAACACTTTTGTATTATGTAGAATAGAGTATTCCTTTCATTGTAACCTCGAACTGGAATAAAAGGTAAAAATCAACAGCCACAAAACAATGTCAATTCAGATTACCTTCAGAAATCCTGACAATAAATGTGGAAAAAATATGAAACACAACCAAAAAGTATAATTGAAAGCAAACTTATTTTTGACTCTTTGCAGAGTAGCAGACCAAGCATTTTATGAATATGTCAATAACTTGGGTTAGTAACGTCTACCTGTAATAACTAAAGTCTAACAAAGAGCACAGAAATAAGGTAAATAAAATGTTGACTGTATGTCACCAAGACTTTTTCTCTCATTTCTGTTATTCTTGTTTCTACTGCTGAAATGAAAAGGAGATGTTGTAATGGTAATCACTGATAGTTTTTCATCAATTCTGTGATTCAAGACAACTAGTACATATGTTTCCCTGCTGGGAAAAAAAAGAAAGGCTGTAAAAAAAACCAACATATAGTCATGAAATAAAATTAAGGCTACAGTCTATACTAGATATTAGTAGAGTATAACTTTCCTTTTATTTAGAGGTGTGCAAACTTGAATAATGTAAGTAAGATTTAAATCATGTAATTAATTGCAACTTTTGTGTTGACAGTCTTTAATTAATTAATTAATTAATTATTTTTAAAATTTATTTTTATTTTTATTGCTTTTTACAGCTGTAGAACTATTTGGTTTGGGTCAATGAAGATAAATCAACAGAATTCCTGTATACTTTCATGAAAATATAACAACGCTGCACACACTACTGAGAGTTCCTCCTTTGCCTTGTACCATATTACTTTGTATTTGCTTTGCTTAGATGATATACAAAATTTAGACATACTATGAAAAAGGTTGCATGGAGTCACTTGCCTTCTAACACCTGCTAACCAGATACTTCAGATTGTATGATCTCTCATGGGAGTTCACTATGCTCTGATGGTCTCTTCTTGAAATGGGCTCTGCGTAGACTTAGGTGGAAATTTGATTGCTATCCATACTGTGTCTACAGACTTGGTATAACCCAACCAGCAGCAATTATTTTTAAGTAATGAAAAACTGGAATCTTGATAAAGTTTTGAGAGCTGAAATTCACATCCAGTTATGAGACACTGAGAAAATCCACAACATCTAGTAGTCTTGTCTACTCTAGAAATGTTCTTCTGTGACTATGATAAACTTGTCAATTTGATCTGAAATACACTATTATTCTTAACTGTAGGTGTGCTTTTTTTTCTTAGTTATAATTCATAATTAGAGTGCTTTTGCAATATTTTAAATAGAATTCTATATAAATATATCTAAATGCTTTGGATTTGAAAAAAGTGAGGATGGTGGTAAACTGAAATATCAGTTTAAACTATTTTATATGACAAATAAGATTTGAGAACTGTAAAAAGGCATTTTCATATCGTTACCAAACTGTGGTTTTGTTTTGTTTTAATGTTTTACATTTATTGGAAATAATCTCATTAAATATTGGGTTCATATGTATCAGTAGGAAAATTAATAAGGAAATGTTAAAGGCATAGGGAACATTTATTCAAATAACATAAATATAAACTACAGAGAGCCAGGCACTTACTTCCTATTTATGTGTTCACAAATATTCACCTGAAACACTTTTTTATGGTAACTACTTTTTTTTTTTTCTCTTTTCTTTTCCTATGAAATGTTATTTTTTCCTAGCAAATTATTGCATGCCTTTCAAAATTAAAGTATTGGTGTTTTTGTGTGCTGTAATTTCTAAACCTTGGAAGAAAAGAAAACCAGACGTTTTCCTCAGTTGAAGACCTTGTTAACAGGTATCCCACAGATTCTATTTAGTCCATTTAATGGCTCTACTGCAAGAATAATTTGTTGATTACCAGGGGTTGGCAATACGTGCTGTATCTGATAATGTGATGAATATTGCATTCTAAAGGCTTGATACATCATTGTGCTTTTCTGGTACCATCTGGATGTCTTGCTTCTGTGAAACCTGCAGATAGAAAGCTATGTTTTAAAAGTTCTCAAACTTACTATATTTATTGGTCATGTCCCAGCAAAAAGCTCTGTAAAGCAGAACTTTGTTATAGTTTGAGTTTTCTATGCACCTATTTTTACATATTTATAACTACAGTTACTCTGATGAAAGCTTTTATATATATATGCATATATATAATTTAAAAATGTTTTAATATGTTAGATAGATAAATGTATAAAGATAGGAAGTTGTTCACAATCTCCTTCTTTTATTTCCTGACTTTCTAATCTATAGGACTCCTAGCAGCTTGTTCATTGTTTTATACAACAGACATTTCTGTATGTGACAAACTAGAGAATAAATGGAATATATGAATAAACAGTTTTTAGAAAACAATGATCACCATTTCATCCAGAGTATAATTCTGAATTTTTGTTTTCACTGCTAAAAAGAAATGCATTAGATCACTGCACCAGCTGGCAGACACAATGCAGATGCCTATGCTGCAAAGGAATAAAATCTAGCCTTTTCATATTCTGGAAATACAGTAGTGTTCTCATCAGTTACCTGAAACAGTGACCCAGTATGTGGATTGCTGACTAAGATGAATAAATACTTCACAAATAAAACATTTGCAAAAACAGATACTGTTCATGCAATATCATTTAGAAGTACTGAGATTGCCCACTACCAGCATATCCTGACATTTTAAACACTTTGGATTTTGTGTGTACTGCAGGTAAGTCATGACCTGGTGATTTACAAGGATGAATGGAAAAATTATGTAAAGAAGATGAGCTGCTCAGCTCTGCCTGCACAGGAGTTTCAACAAACTTCTATGAGGTGTGCTTGAATTTTCCAAGGCTTAAAGGAGACTTGAACCTAGGTCTTGATGGAAAATAGTGTAATTAGAGTAGTATATGAAATATACAAATCAATAACAGTAATTATGATTGAAAAGTGTTAGCAAGTCATGAGTAACCACACAAACATAAAAAGTGTTTCACATCTAAATAATTTAGATGGAAATTTAGAATGTTAAACAGACGGCAGTTACTCTAGATATCTGATCATCTGATATCTAGAGACATCTAGATATCTGAACATCTAGATATCTCTGATCATCTAAAATATCTGTGTGCAATCTAAGATAGGATTTAGCCTGCTTACCATTTAAGAAGATGACAATAGTCAGCATTATACTCTGATGTTAAGTTTTACGCGTGCATTGAATAGAAGGACTTAGATGTCTTTTGTAGTGCAGTAGATATCACTCCTACTAAGCATCATTAGGTCTACTCATACTCTTCTGTCAGTTTAACTCCCAATTCCTGCCTCCTCCAACATCTCCCACTCCAAAAAAAAAAAACAAAACAAAAACAAACAAACAAACAAACAAAAAACACATTAGATAGTTTTGAATTTTTTATTTTCAAACTTGCCTTTATCAAAAATTATAGAAACATACATATAAGAACAATAAATGTTTAACCAGGATAATACTCTTCTACCCTTCAGTGCTGGTCAGTATGTCTGTAGTCAAAGGTATCAGCAGTTGTGAAAGACCACTAGCAATAAGTAAATGTCTCAATCAAGATTTTGGAACAGATTTCCAGAGTTATATACAGCTACCTAAAGAAACAGATCAATGACTAGTACTTTAAGCAAGAATTCCTAAATAAGTTAGGTTAATATTTCAAATGAAATAAACCAAAATACAATTTTGGTTGTTAGTATGCTCTTCAACTGTACTAGTATATGTTCATATACTAGCGTATGCTTCTTTAACTGTACTAGTAATTTGTATTGCATGTTGTTTATCTTTTCCCCATTTTTTCTTTAAAAATATTTTTTCCATTAATAATTATTTTAAAATTACCTATGTGAGGGATCTTCTTATGGAAGTTTTCCAAGCAATGCCTTTTATATAAGAATTTCAGCAGAAGATATATTTATTATAAGATATAAATAATCACATTAATCACCGTAAAAC
Source organism: Aythya fuligula (assembly GCF_009819795.1). Classification (NCBI taxonomy): domain Eukaryota; kingdom Metazoa; phylum Chordata; class Aves; order Anseriformes; family Anatidae; genus Aythya; species Aythya fuligula. The sequence continues at coordinate 19,260,755 of NC_045559.1, forward strand.
GAAATGACATAAAAATGTTACATTCAAATGTCCATTTCAGACTGAAGAAAAGACAGCTTCTTTTCATTGTATGTGCTTTGTGTTTTTTTTTTTTTTTTTTTTTGTTGTTGTTAGTTGTTTTGTTTTGTTTTGTTTTAATTTTAGTTTGATGCATGAATATATGAGATATATGTGAACCTAAAGCCGCTATCTATGAAATAATAATAACAATTCTGTATTTTATTATTTCTGTAGAAACCTGAGTAAGGTAAGAATATTGTTTTATTATTTGTCTTCTGTCTAACATCATAATCAAAATCATAATGTTTTGTGCTACTAACATAAGTTGGTTTTCTTCTTGGAGCTTAATTTTGGAGTGAAGGAATCAAACAAGGAATAGAATAAGATAATAAATTAAGCATATCAGTAAGATGTAGAAGGAAATGCAAGATATATTACTTACTTGCCTATAAATGAACCTGACTGTGCTGCTTCTACATGTATATTTCCCTGAAATCCTTAGAACTAGATGATGGGAGAGCTGTTTGAAGCCAGGTTTCTTGTGACACACTGAACCATTGCAATTAGTTTGTTAACTGGCTCTTTTTTTTTTATTTCAAAAAGCACCCTCAAGAAAACAAGCTTATTTCAAATTTGAAACAAACAAACACACAAAACATCTTAGGACAAGAAACATGTCTGTAACCTATTTATTCTATTTATTTCCTTCCCTTCTTCTAGACTTCTCCTATTCATCTATTGGCCTAGAATCAACAAGTGCAATTCAGTTGACATAGATTTTCCTTTCCTGCTTTCCCTTATGATTCTTCCAAAAGACTAGTCTTGTAGATACAAATATAACATCACTAAAATGCATTACCCTTCCTCCACAGACCTACTAACAGGGTTCCTGTCACATATAAGTATCTTGCATCTAAAATAACCCTGGGCAATTCCATAACTAAAGAGAAAATTACTTTGCCTTCCTTCCAGAAGACAGAACCTTTTTGGGTTTCGTTTTGTATTTTTTCCCCCTTTTAGCTTAAAATTACTGAAATAATATTTTAACTGTGTGAATAGCTGTTATTGCAACTACTCTCTTTGCTATCTAGGAACTGATATTTAGAAAATCTCAAGAGTAGGTGGTCTGATTTGCTTACTGTTCTCTTGAACATAAATGCTATGAGTGCCAAGTTAAACAGTGTGAATATGACACTTAACCATTACTATTTTGTACCTTGTTAGTCATTTATACTATTCATATCATTTAATCTAATCTTATTTATCTTTTCTGTTCCATGTTTTATTGCAAGTAATTTAATAATGTAATCTGCAGCCTTCAGTTTCCTTGGAAACAAAGGTCAAAAATACTATGTCTATTTTTCATACCTAATTTCTATTTTAATCCTCTTTTGGCACAGGAATCCATATTACTCTGCTACTTAAAAACAGCAGATTAATAGGATTTGCTCTTACTCATCTCAACAGCTCCCTTCTATGCCAGGCTTGTGAAAGTGAGTGAATAAAAGCTAAGGATTATAATAATCCCTTCTTCTACCACAGTAATATTTTAACAAAGGAAGCATCACCTTCAGTATAAGTTTGAGGAGTGAAAGTCCAGGTGAGAAAAGCAACAAATTCCCTAAGAATCAGACTTTAAAAATTTTTGAAATTGGGACAAATATATATATATATATATATATATATATATATATATATATATATATAATCAATATATTAATTAATATATGATATTAATATATATTATATTAATAACAAGTAATATATTTCGAGCAAGAGCAGACACATTACAAAGATTCCAAAGACCAGCCTGCATACAGCTGTTTCAATCAGAGTAGAGGTAACAACAAAAACTAAACTTTGGTCAAGGTATCTGTAGGACAGTGCACATTTTTTATTTTTTGTAATTTTTTCCCAAAATGTTGCTGTTATTTTGTATCCATTTAAAGTCTTCATAGAAAAGACTAGAAAGTACTGTGCTGTTTCTATTCTTAAAATTACAATAGTTATTTATAGATGTGGCTCTACTACAAAAGTAAGGAATAGTTTTTCACTAATTGTCCATATCTTTATGAGACCCCTTGTAGATCTGTTATCTAAGTGGTTATTTAGCTGAGGTGGAATGATAGAGCATTTTTTAGAAAAGTGATATATCATTTGCTCATGTGTTTGTGACTCCTTTGGCACCCACTACTTTCAGAACAAATTCCCCACTGTGAAGGTACTAAATTCTAACATAGTAGATGCCTAATTCCTTTGTTGTTTGTAACCAGGTTTCTTTGGGCGTCAGTAAATGCTGTTCACTTTATTGGCAGAAGTCAGTGCTTTAGCTCAAGCTTTGCAATGTTCAGCTTAACAAGCCTGCAGATCTCTTGGATTGCTCCCAATAAAGCTTATCATAAACACAGGAAACCTGGTGATTCCCAAAACATAGGTGAAATAAAGGTGAAATTGACTTTGACTCATGTTCTTCCACAGCTATCTCATATAACATTAATATGTTTATTCATTGCTCTGTGAATTCAAACGATGGATATCTGATTTCACTTCAGATGGAGTCATGGAGAATGAAAGAGACTACAGTTCTGTGTGTATGCCTTTGTGCAGGGCTTGACCTTTGAGGAACATAGGACATAGATAAAATGTACCACCATAGCCACTACGCTTCCCAGAACATGACCTCTTTCTGTCCTCTCATCGTGTACAAACTGAAATACAGACCAGTGTATCTTGTGACTTTGGGCTAGACTCAGTATTTTCATTATTGATTAAAATTATGAGAGGAACAAATGTCTGAACATCTTCAAAAATACAACTGATATCTACCATTTTCATGTCTTAGGTTTTGGAGGCCCATGAATGAATTAACTCTTCAATGCTAAAGAAAAAAAAAAAAAAAAAACAGGAGTCTACATTTTGACAAATAAAATCTTGCATTGCTTTCTTCTTTGAAATCTTAACAGTTAATGTTTTTAATGTTAAGGTTGGAAGGAAGGTTTTATTCAAAAATAATAATAAAGAGCCCTCACTTAGGCATTTGTGTATATGTATGATTGTACAATCTTTAATTAGATGGCTGAAGGCTATAGTCATTTTCTTTGTTGTGTTTTGGTTTGGTTTGATTTTTATTTTTTTTTGGGGGGGGGGTGGTTGGTTGAGGTATTTTTGTGTTTTGTTTGTTTGTTTGTTTGTTTGTTTTAGCATTAGATTTTTTCCCTCGATACATAGGATGGATAATGGATTCTTTATGGGTCACAACTAATCCATGTCCTTTTTTATCCTTGTAATTAAACTCTTGACTCATTACAGCACAAACTCTGAGTCACGCATTGAATACAAATTATATGTGCTTTGTGTTGCTCTTCAGGTGCTCTCCTGCTGACCTTTCTCCAGAACTTTTCTCATGATCTTTCTCCAGGCTCTGGGCATCTAATGCTGACTCACCTCTTCTCTCTGGTGACCAGGGATGGGACTCAGGGGAATTGCATGAAGCTTCATGCCTGGTCTGTATTACCCTAGATTTTTTTATTTTTTTTTGGTCTAACTGAAAATAGGAATGACATTTATTTTTCTTAACATTTATGTCAAGTTCAACACCTCATTTCTGCCATCAAGGGGCCTGAACAAGGCATTGTTCAAATCCAAAATGCTCATCTAAACCACTGAACCCAAGAGATAATAGACAGAATTCCATTACTCAGCATGGGTCTAGCAGAGAAATTAGGAGATTCAAAAATCCTGAGTGCATTCCAGTTCCTTCAGAAGAACATTTGCAGTGGAGTATAAGGCCAGAATATATGATCTTTCCAATCACATATTTTTCTCCTGAGGTGATTTTATTACATAATCTGTGTTACAAATCTAATAACTTCCATCTTGAATTAGTATGTCATGAACTCATCCTCTCTTTAAAAGGCTGTTCCAGAAAAACTGTTGTTTGTGAATTGTCATGCAAATAGCAGATGGAATTTATTCAAACTAATCCAAATTGATTATATATGAATCTTTCCAGAACTACTAGGATATTTTTTTTTTCTTTTCAGATTAACACTTCAGCACCCCATATTTAGACTATCAACTATTTTATTAAGATTTTCTCAAAAGTTCTTTTCAGCCAGTTGGCTCAGAGTGCAAACTAATGCAACTAATCAGTATCCAAAATTCTTAACCTCATGTTACTCAAACCATCTCACTTCTATAGCACTCAGAATGATCATGATTTTCCTATATGATATACCAGAACTTGCATGAAGCCTTGATATTTTGTTTTCGATTTCAACACATCCTTATTCATTTAGAAAGCTTAATGATTATTTTTTTTTCCTCATGATTAGTGCTAAAATCTTTCACATGCCTGGGGTCAGACTAACAAGTCTATAGTGGCTGGATACATTCCCTATTATTAATTTGAGATATTGTATTAGTAATTGCTAGATAATATTTTTTAAATGATATAACATCTGATGTGCTTGATTCATTAAGAGAACATTCCTGGGTCTGAGATTCGTTGTACTACTTGTCTCATAAGTCTGAGGTAGACTGAAATATTTTTCTCTTCTGTACTGGGTCTGGCTGGAATGTTAACTTTCCCGGCAGCAGCCCATACAGTGCCGTACTCTGTACTTGTAGCTGGAACAGCAGTGTTATCATACCAGTGTTGTGCCTACTGCTGAGCAGCAGTGGCACAGCATTGGGTCTTTCTCTAACCCTCCTAGGGGGTGGGCAAAAAAGTGAGGAGAGAAACATCACTAGGGCAGCTGACCTAAACCAATCAAAGGGATATTCCATACCATGTGGTGTCACACTCAGCAATAAAAGGTGGAAACAGGAAGAAGAGGGGAGGGGTGGGCTCTCGTTGAGAAGACGTCGGTCCTCCTCTCGAACACCGGCTGCATGCGTTGAGGCCTTGCTTCAAGGACGTGGTCAATCATCGCTCATTTGTGGGAAGTAGAGAGTAATTTCTTTCCTCTGCACTTCCATATAGCTTTCATTTATTTTGTTTGTTTGTTTTCCTCCCTTTTTTCCCCTTTCCCTTTTATTTCCCCTTAGTTAAATTGTTTAGTTCATGGTAGTCTTTATTTAATTATTATAATTATTTCCCTTTAATTAAATTATCCTTATCTCAACCCGTGAGTTGTTCTTTGCTTTACTTCTCCCCCTCCTCATCTAAAGGAGGGGGAGTGAGAGAGCGGTTGTGGGGTTTAGCTGCCCAGCATGGTAAAACCACCACACCTCTCCTTTATCCCATAAGAATATGAAGCTCTTTGAAAATGTCTTTCTCCAGAGGTGAGTTTTCCTCCCACTTCATATTTTCATATCATTTTCTCTTCCATACACATCAGTTTCATGATGTCTAGTGAATACGAACACAAAATGTTCTTTTATTTTTCGGACGTTGCTTAGATCAGCCTTAAAACCTTGTCTCATTTTTTGATCATCCGCTGATATATCCGTCTCACAGTTCTCTGGTTTCTCTTCAGTCCTCTTGTAAACTCATATCTATGCTGTGATTCTCCATTTCCATTATATTTTTACAGCATTTAATGTCTCTTCTCTTATTACTTAGTTATCTCCTACTATTTAGTCTGTCTTGATGCCCAACAATATTATGCAGCTAGTAGATACATACAGCAAGCACCAGAGGTCATTCAAGATATGAAATACCTTTTTTCAACCCAAACTTGTATTTTCCCTGAAAATATTAACTTCTATACATTTTTTTCAGTTTATTTTAATATGTGTGTATATACATGTATATATATATTCTGTAGTGAACTGGAAGCTTTTCTGTTGATTTTTTTAAAATATATTTTAAAATTATTTTCTTCACTTATAAGATGGTCTATTGGGCTTATGTGGCAAAGGTTCTGGTAGCTAACTGGCTACAGGTGTGGTCTTTGTGAGGAAAGTCCAGAAACTGCCCCAAGTTACATAAAAGCCAGTTCCAGCTGGCTCTAAAAGGAACCTTGTGCTGGCCAATGCTAGGTCAATGAGAGATATTGGTTGCACCCCTGTGATATCATATTTAAGAACGGAAAAACAAAACAAAAAACAAAACAACAAAAAAAAAAAAAAAGCAGAAAAACCTGTGCTACTTCTTCCTTTCTCTCAGCTACTGTGCAACAAGGAAGGAGAAAAGAAGGAGAGGGAAAAGGTGTTCCAGGTGCTGGAGCAGAGGTTTCCCTGTAGCCTGTAGGGGAAGAGAGTGAGGAAGGAGTGACAGAGACAAATAGTTATGGACTGACTGCAAGCCCCATTCCCCTGTGCCACCCATAGGGAGGATGTAGAAGAGGGTGGGTGGGGAAGAGGTGGTTTTAGTTTGCTTTTAGTTTCTCACTGTTCTAGTTTGTTATCAATAGGTAAAAAAATACATTAATATCTCTTATGTTTAGTCTTTTTTGCCCAGGACAGTGATTGGTGAGCAATCTACCTGTCGTAATGTTAACCCATGATACATTTTTTTTTTTTCATCATGTTTTCTCGTTCTGTTCTTTTGAGAAGGGTGAGTGAGAGAATTACATGATGGAGCTGCCCATCAATGTGAAACCATCACATTTATGGAAACATCAGCTTAATTTCCCTGAAGTCATAGAAAAAAAATGTGCATTTGTTTCACAATTAAATAAGCTATTGTCATGAAAAACACATAATGTTGGGAGAATACGTTTTCTGTGACTTGCTTATAGTAAGTGTAGAAGCAAACGCTTGGTGTTGCATCAGCCAAAGAATTTAATTTTAAAAGGATGTTTTCTTCAAAATATAAAGTCAGAGAATTGGGTTCTATTTCAGGTATTGCAAACTGACTTCATAGATAAATAAATGAATTGATAAACTCAGGTTATTACCAAAAAATCACGCATGGCACATCAAAAAACTTAAACAATCAAACAAAAACAAACAAACGAACAAAAAATAAATAAAGAAAATAAACATATTTTAAACAGGAATAGAGCCATCTAGATGACCATAACTTTGGAGGATCTATCTCTCCACTACTGGTATCATAGAGGTTATTAACATAAGGCTCTTAGCCTTCACTTATTCTTCACATGAGGTCACTAAATGAGAATGTGAAAATTTACGTACCTTTACAGCCCTTGTAGGAGACTAATTTACTATTTAAATTTTAATTTTAATTACAATTTTGCAATAATCTTACTGAAAATATCTCTGTTTCAATAAAATCAATGTTTAAAACTCGTATAATAATTAAGAATTAGAAGGAAATATGTGTAAATTTTTCCGTTTTTTGGGGGGGGACAAAAGGAATGAAGAAAACTAATGGTCATCACTAATAAGGATGAAAGTAAAGAGAAGAATTGCATAATTGCATGTGAAAGGAATTAAAAAACCAAACAAATAAACAAACAAAAACAACTCTTAAGAACAAAAACAAAGATTATAAAGCAACCTATTTTTCATTTTGGGAAAAAGAAAAGAAAAAGTAGAATCCTTTTAATTACTCTTTTGACTTTCTTTGTTGGAAACATTTGCAGACATATTAAGACCAGTTAGAAAAAATCCCAGATGTGTATTTCCACTTGATTTCTCAGGCAAGTACACTGCCATAAATAAGTAAATAAATAAATAAATAAATAAATAAGATAAAACAGATGTGAATTTCTGCTTGATTTCCCTGGCATATACCTAGGAAGTAAACAAATCTGTAAATAAATAAATAAATACTTAAATAAAAATCAGAGGTTCAATGGTGAACATATGTCACAAGCGGGGAAAAAAGAAATCAACCTCTTGTCCTATAAACCATAGAAAGCTACATTTCTTAGTAGGTTCATAGGACAACAGTTTGTATATGTTTTTATATCCAAAAAAAAAAATCCAAATACTAATCCAAAACCTTCAAAGATTCTGAGGAAAACTAAGTAACATATCTCACTGAAGCAAAGCAAATCTCATGTCCATATGTGGATTTTTATTAAAGAAGATAATTTGTTCAAACAGCCTGATTTTATTTCATTAAGGAATAATGAATAAAACTGAACTTGGGAAGGTGTGTTTATTATTATTTTTAAACATAAACAAGTATCGGGGAAAAGAAATAGGATTTTTCTTTTTTACATCTCTTATTTCAAAAGGGTGTCTTCCTTCATAAAAAAATAATATGCATTTGAAATTACTTTTAGAAAATAGCACTTTCTGAAGTAATGGTGACATCAAAGGCAAAAGAAGATGTGTATTAATTTGGTTTCTGGGAAGATGGTACATTTCTTCTTACAGGCATATCATGTGCAGAGGAATCTGACAGGTGGAGAGAGTGAAGCAGAGCCTTAAAGGATCATCCTAACTGTATCGGCAGCTGTCAGGTAATTTCATGGGCCTGAATCATCTCCAGGACATATATTTAGAGAGGTGATACTACATGCACTGAGCTCCCTCTGCAGCATTCTTTGTCTTCCTGGCCAGTGTTGTGGGCTCAGCTGATTTCTCAGGTCACCTGGGAGCCCAGATTCCAAAGGAGTGACCTGAAGTCCACATTGCCTTGGGCTACATGTAACACGGTTCATTGAAGCTGACCCATGTCTGAAATAAGCAGCTGTTCCTGTTTTACTGAAAAAAAAAGGAGCACTAGCAATGAAAGAAGTTGACCAACATAGGTATTTTTTTTTTTTTTTTTTTTTTTTTTTTTTTTAACCTAAATATCAGTTGCTCAAAGCACTAATGAAAACAGCGTCTGCTGTTAATCCTAGTGGTCTAGGGAAGAATATCCTCAGTGTGTTTCCATTCATTTATCTGACAATGAGAGAATAATCCAGCCCCAGAAGTAATCTCTGACCATTCAGAAGCCAGGACAGTGTTTAGAAGCTGATTAGATAATAAAGATAATTACAGAAAAATACCCATATGGCCATTATTATATCAATTTTGCTGCTAGTAATGATGGCAACTACTGCAACAAACCTACCTTATGTAGTCATACAAACTAATTAAAATGTAATTTCCACATCTGCAAATGTTTTTGCCATTGGCTAATTTTGAATGGAGTTTCTGAGTGTATTATAAGGAGTCCTAAAGCTTGGAGAACTCACTGTTTTAATACATGGGTTGTGCTTTGGGCTTTTCCACCAGTTCTGTATGCCTTTCAGCAAGTAACCACCACGGTGCCTGTGTACCCATCTGGAAGAAAAATATGCTGTATTCCATGTTTGTAAGAAAAGGCAAGTGGCTGATGTTTAACTAATCCAGGTCAATAACAGCCAATATTTTCCAACATCAGTGTTTCAAATTTAGAGGCTTAAAATATTAAGAGACCTGGTTCTCATTAACTCACAGCTAATCTTTATTTATTCTAAGTGACAGAAAATTCAGTTTTGAGTATTCATTCATTCATTGGCCTTGCCTGACATTGATTCTGGAAGACCTGCACCCCAAAACAAAACAGGCACAGAGTGGTAGGCCAACATAAACACTATTACTATAGTCAAGACCAAAAACTGGACAAAGAGATCCAGACTTTGAGATTTTTAATGTGAATCAATAATTACAGTGTTCAAAGTGCACATACTACAAACTCAGCAGCAGGAATGAAAGACTGATATCCTTCAGGACAAAGTTAGAGTTAATTCAAGTCAATAGAGTTAATTCAAGTCAATGAAGCCAGGACCCTGACTGAATAGCCAAGAACCACAGCAAATAGCCCATGAAGTTATTACTTCTGTTTTTATTTTTATTTTTACAGAGGCTAACAGGATTAAAAGCCTGTTATGCCATCCTGCAAGAGGATAAATAAGGAAAAAGACAGATTCAGGGAAATTTTATATTTGGATTCCTAAAACTGATAAGCAGAAAAATCCAAATACAGAAAGAGCTAATGGATGTATTTTCAAATTCCAATTAGAGGTTCTACATCAATGGAAAGTTAAAAAACAAGCAAACAAACAAAACAAACAAAAACGTCTTATCACTAACTGACACTTCTGAAGGCTACTCAACATGAAAAACAAATGACTGCTTCATGTCATTCGTGACCTGCTTCATGACCACATAGAAGCTAAACATTCTTATGAGGAAAAATGAGGTGGAAAAAATGAGATGGTTTTCTTCATCCATAATACTCTTGCACTGCATGAGTCTAGGAACAAACATAGTCATTGAACAATAAATGATTTCCTTCTAAGTGAAGCCAACAGCTAGACCAAATCCCGAAATCCAGCCAATTTTTTCCTGTCATTGAAACAGACAAAAACTGCCAAGTAAGCAAACAATGGGAAGCAGAAGTTGATCCCAAATGGATTTGAGGAAATTCATGCTTATGAATACTATGTGCATTTAGTTTGATCTCGACAGATAAGGCTGTCATTTTTGTCACTTTCTTTGACTCTTGTCTTTCAAGTTCCACATCCTTACTGAACATTTTGCCCTAGTTTTCCTTCCAACTCTGAATGAATGAACGCTCATGGAGAGTGTTTAGGCATATTTCAGCTTAAAGATGAGTTTTTCAGGTCACACCAGTATTCTCATGTGAAATATCATTCATCTCCTCTTGAACAGAAGAATGAAATTGGTGAGTTTTGAATGTCTTCATTTATTCTTCAGAATAAGACAATATTGAAAGAAGAATATGAACTGAATAATAACCTGATTCCAAAGTGAAAATCAACATTATCAATACAATAAAATTGTCAGAAGCAAAACAAGTAACACCTGCCTCTCTCTCTCTCTCTCTCTCTCTCTCTTTCTCTCTCTCTCTTTCTCACTGATAAGCTAAAGTCTAAGGCTAAAATCTTAGGTTAATTCAACCTAGGTCTATGCTTTTCCTTAAATGGTATTTCTTTGCTGTGTTTGAATTTATATTGTAATACTCAATAAATATTTAACATATAAATGCATATACACATATAAAAGCCTATTTTCTTTGTTAAATAAACATAAACTAGTTTCACTGAGTTAAAGCTATGAACCTGTTCTTTACACTGATGCTTAAGCTCACAGCCTCATATCAGTGGTTCTAGACCCCAATATCAGCAGTCCTGGTGGGTTGAACAAGGACCACAAATGAGGAGAAAAAAGAGTAAAAATGGTAGTTTTCCGAGGATACAGGTCCCCATTATCAAGTATTTAATTGACTAAAAAAGTTACTGATATGGTCTAAACTTCATTCCAGAAGAAAAATAAATCCTAACTGTATCTGCTTCCTTATAGGTCAGCTGCCTGGGCTATAAATATTGACAATGCAAAAAGAATTAAGGTTGTGCTGGGAATTTCTGAGGAGAACCACAGACAGTGATATTTCTGTCTCTTCTTTTGACTACACTTTATGGAAGAGGTGAAACAATTTGCTGTCCCAACCTTTGAGGTTCCTCCATCTCCATCGCTCATTTCTGCTCTGAGCAGCTGGAAGTACATCTGCACACTCAGCTTCATTCCTATCTTCAAGTGAATCTGTGTGAATCACTTAGAACATCCCACAACCATTAGCCTGAAAGGGAACTGAACCACATATAAACCTCTGAAATACACCATCTAATGAGTATGATACCCTGTCATAGACAAAATGGGCCGATTCAAACAAAACAATAAAAATATGTTTTTCTCAAATGTTTACATCACATTAGAGGAGAAAAAAAAAAAAAAAAAAAAAAAAAAAGCTGTAAAAGGTCATATCTGGTGAATATAACTGCACTGCTGCATCTTAATAAACTTAGGGAAAACACAGTGTTGAGAAAGTACTATCAGGGCATTAAAAATGCTGTTCATGTTAGAAAAGTATGGACAATATTTGCTTTATTGCAACATCCATGTCCATATCTCTTCACTTCCAATTCTTTCAGTATGATAAGCCACATTTTTAACTTGATGGGCTGTACAGTGTTTTCAGGATACTGGGATGAAATATCATATCGCTTCCATCATATCCTGGAATGTCTCTTCTTTTCTCCACAATTATTTTATATTTATCCATGGCTGAGGTATTTTTTGTCTTTTCATTTTATTTCATCCAGTATTCTCTAAAACAGAAAGAGAGAATACGATAAAGGGGAAAGGTTTCAGATTTACCGATTAATTTTCTTGATATTAAAAAATTGTATCAAAACACAGAGATAACTGAATAATTTCTATGTGTGACCACAACCATGGATTTATTGAAGGGAAGTGCACTCTAAAATAGTTTGCCTCAAGACTAATTGTGGTGGTTTCACCCAGATGACAGCTAAACTCCACCAACCACTCTCCTATTCCCCCTCCTAAAAGGAAGGGTAGGGAGAAAGTATGAAAAAGTCTCATGGTTGAGATAAGGATAATTTAATTAAAGGAAAAAGAAAGAGAAAAACAAAACAAACAAACAATTACAAAAGGGCCACATGGAAGCAAAGAGGGAGATAAAACAATTATTTTCAACTTCCTATCAATGATCAATGTTCAGCCACGTCCGGAGAAGCAGAGCCTTAATATGCATAGCAGTTGTCTGGGAGGACAGACATTTTCATAACAAGAGTCCCAACTCTCCTACCCCTTTCCCACCTTATTTATTGCTGAGTGTGACATCATATGCTAAGGAATATCCCTTTGGTTGGTTTAGGTCAGCTGCCCTGGCAATGATCCCTTCCCCACCTCTTGCCCACCCCAAGCCTACTGGCTCTGGGGAGATCAGAGAGAGTCTTGATGCTGTGCCATCATTGCTCAACAATAGACAAAACATTGATGTAGTATCAGTGCTGTTCTAGGTACAAGTGCAGAACACAACACTCTTTGAGTTGCTATGGGGAAAGTTAATTCCATCCCAGCATGAACCAGTATAGACTCCATCTCTTCTTTTCGTTTTTTCGTTTCTGTCACATCCAAAGCACAGATGGTCTACATTCTCATCACCAGTATCCCCTGTCCCTTGATGGATATACAGATACTATTTTTTCCATTCTATGGGCCTCTCTCCAAATGTTCATAAGAACAAGTGATGATGTGAACCTCATCTACCAACGCAGTCCCTCACAACAGGAGAAGCTAGACTTCTGGACACCAATGCCAATTTAGCTCGAGTCATTGCTGTACTTACCCAGTTCCTTGGGAAGCTGACCTATTGTTGGCTCTGCAGTGTCTTTCTACAACATATAATTCAGATTATAGTTTCCTCAAGGTTAAATCTTTTTGAGGCACACAGCTGATATCCCCATCCTTTCTCATCACCCACCAAGTGCACCCAGGTCCTTAGGAGAAGACAATACAACAAATGAGTTTACCTTTTCCCAAGGTACAAGTAACTCACACTGCCCTCCCCAGCCACTTTCGTATATGCACTATTGTGATTTTACCTCCTCCCATAGAACATAAGGGGCTTTGTTTGAGCAGGACCATGATGGTCGACAGATCCTCTGATGTTAACTAGACAAGTGGCTTCTACTAAATTTGCATCCCAGTTCCATACTCCACCACCCAAAGCCTGTAGGATAGTCTTTAACAGTCCACTGTACCTTTCAAACTTTCCAGGTACTTGTAGGTTATAGCGGATGTGACACACACAGTCAATATTGTCTCTCTTAGCCCAGGAGGTTATAAGGCTATTTCAGAAGTAATTCCCGTTGTCTGACTCTATGCTTTCTGAGATGCTATCATAGAATGGTTTGGGAAAGGGACCTGATTGGATTGCCCCACCCAGGTGCAGAACCTTGTTCTTGACCTTGTTGAACTTTCTGAGTTTTTCCCAGGCCCACCTCTCAAACCAGTCCAGGTCCCTTTGGATGGCATCCCTTCCCTCCAGCATGGCAACCACACCAGTTTTGTGTTATCGGCAAACTTGCTGAGAGTGCACTCAATCCCACTCTCCATATCATCAACAAAGGTTTTAAACAGCACTGGTCCCAATATACTCCCTGAGGAACACCACTCATCACTGATCTCCACCTAGACACTGAGCCATTGACCACAGCTCTTTGAGTGTGACCATTTAGCCAATTCCTTACCTACCAAGTGGTCCATACCTCAAATCAAAGTCTCTCCAATTTAGAGACAAGGATATTGTGTGGGACAGTATCAAATGCTTTTCATGGGTTCAGGTCAATGATGTCAGTTGCTCTTCCCTTAATCAGGAAAGCTGTAACGCTGTTATAGAAGGCTCAGAGTGCTTGAAGTTCCCCATGAGGGCTTGTGAAAGTGAGCCTGCTGCTATCTGTATATATGCCTTATCTGCTTAGTCTTCCTGATTGGGTGGCCCGTAGGAGCCACCCACTATAATGTCACCTGCCCATGACCGCCCTTTAGTCTTGACTCCTAAGCCGTCTGTTGTCTCCTCATCCAGCCCAAGGCAGAGCTCCATGCACTCCAGCTGCTCATTGACATAGAAGGCGACACCTTCTCCTCACTTTCCTTGCCTGTCCTAGGGTGGGTTCTGACCTTTTATAGGTTGATGACATTAGGATACACCGTATGCCAGTATCCACAAGAGCTTTCTACTTGTACAAGTCTGATGTGACAGGCCATCAGATAGTCCACCTGGGTGGAGTCAGGGTCCCTCTAGTCCTGATCGGAGTATCCATCAGTAAGTCTTGCAAATGCAAAACAGAAGTCCCTTCATTAGGATCAAAAGTGACATCAGCCTCTCTACTCCCTCTGGAGGACTTCCCAACAGAAACTGGAGCAGTAATATTTTTTGGATCAGTAATTAATGTACACAAGCTTCTAGAGTTGAGATAGTTTTGCCATCCCTTATGTCAATGGTGTGATATCAGTTCTGTCCTAGGTAATAGTGCAGGGGTAATAGTGCACTACTGTGCACTATGGATTACTGTGGGGAAAGTTAACTCCATCCCAGCCAAACCCAGTACAGATTTTTGTACATTAGTACTATTATGTTTAAATGTAATGAGTCTTTTGATTAGAACAAAGTCCACATTTGTTACTTTTGCTCATTACATGAGTGCAACTCTGTGTACATGCTGATTTCTCTCTCCTTCATCTAAGCCTTGTTGTTGCTCTTGTTGTTTTGTTTTGCTTTGTTTTGTTTGTTTGTTTTTGTATCATTTAAATGATGTTTTAATAAGACCCTATTTAATTATAGGTACCTCAGTCAGAGTTCTTTTCAAATACACTTCAGAATAGTAATAGACCATCTGGATTGTGTTATTATTGGTTAATTAATAAAAATGTCTGTAAGTAGTTTTCCCTTATGGTATTCTATTATAATGATGTGGTTTGGTTTTACTTTTTATTTTGACAGACTAAATATTGGTTTGACATTCACACCTTTTTTATCAATAGAATGACTTATCTTTGCAAGTCTAAGCAAAAATGATGCTGATATTTTTATCTCCACGTAACAGATCTGTGACCTTTTTCAGTTACACATTGTCCATTAATTTTATTATTCCAGAAACAATTTCTAACATTTTAAACCTATGTGCAGCATCAAAACATCTTAGAGAAAAATCTTTCTGTAAAAATCTGTCTTCTTTACAATGCAGTGTTTCCTGCAAAGAAAAACAAAATTTTAAATAAAATGTTGTACTATGGTAAGATATTTAGTCATATCATATGTAGTTTGAAAGATAGCTATCTAATAGCTACTAATGAAGTGTTTCTTGACCCACACAGAGAGATTTATAAATATGTGTGTGTAGTGTATATACATACACGTACTTGGCCTCACATCCTGCATAAATAATAAGGAATGTACAGTGAGAGAATCTCTCCATAACAGTGACCTGCCAAACATGATCTGCAAAGTATAACAAAATAGACCTATTGTCTTTGCCTTTTGAGTAAATAAAGACAGATTGAGAGGCTCAAGGAAATCTATAACAGAGATAGCTGACTCCAGATCTCCTTAAATATATTCTATAACATTAATTGTAAATTAAATCATCCCCATAAACATTTGTTTTTGTGAGACAAATGAAGTCCTACTTGTAACCCAAGCTGTTTAGAATTTTTATGTTTTTCTTGGTTGAATCAAAACTGGGATGACATTATTTTTGATAAGGCTTATTCAGGATAGGCTGAATATATTGCTGCTTTTTTTTTTTTTTTTTTTTTTTTTCTTCATGGTTTGAAGCACAAACACAGAGTTCTCACTCCTCCCTGGTAAAATAGGATTATGCAAAACACCCTACAATGAGAATGGCAATCAGAGTGGCACTTTGATGCTTTTCTGGTTCAGGGCATTTCCTTATGATCTTACTGCTGATTCACATCTACCTCAGGAAGACTAGCTAGATAACATTTATGGCATTCTGACCTTAAGACCATGTATTTTCCTTCACCTCTCACTCTTCGTATTTGCTTCTCTATGTTCCTTGCTTTTGGTTTGATTTTTCTTCAATTCCCTAATGCTACTTTTGGAACCATGTTGACAAACCCATTCATAAGCAACATCTTGTTGACTTTGTGGGGTACCTAAATAAGGTGAGGGGGTTGGTGGTTCCATCAGCTGCATAATGTCTTAAACTTTATTTCAACAGAAATAAGTATTTTTCTATTGTTTGCTTTCCATGTACTCTTGTATTCTGTAGCAGTACATGTGTTAAAAAATTCTGCTTACTTTCAAGTGTTTTTTAGTAAGTCACAGGAGAAGAGAAATATATAAGGATTGAATGAGAAAACAAAATGTGAAAATACCTTAAGTAGAACATAAGAAATATGAAATGTAAGTAAAGCAAAATTGCATCAATGAGATTCTGTGCTGAAGTCTTGGTTTGTTCCTGTATAAACAGGTTTGTTCCTGACTGTATAAACTTACACTTATACAAAGGAAATAATATATATACATATATTTTTAATGTTTTCTAAATGGCCTGCTGTAACTGTATGCCTGTTCTGTGTATATTTTTGCATGTCCCAGGCTGAAGACAATATTCAGAAAAAGAAGAATTTGGCAGAGCCTTGTTTGTTGAAAGAAAGCAGAGTAAAGAAAAGATATATGTGGAAAGACGGCACTGTCCCTCATTCTCCTACACACTCCTTTTTTGAATGGATTTCAGCCATATTTTTGTCCTTTTAAAACTAATACTATTCACTTATCTCATATACCTCTAAGTAAATCAGGAAAAGTGTCCTGGATATATGCTAATGTAGAAGTATAGGGAAGGTCACAATCAGATCCCAAAGCTTCTCATCCCTGAAAGCTTTGTTATCTGTGATGGTAACTCACCTGCATCTCTTTTTAGGAGTGCTTTTCTAATAGCATTTTGAGCCCATTTTGAGAGGCTTGCTAGTCTGAATTACTCTATAGATGGTAATTTAGGAGATGCCAAAATCTGACTAAATTTGGGGTTCTGGTGGACAAAAGGCTCAACGTAAGCCAACAGTGACTGCTTGCATCCAAGAAGGCCATCTGTCCTGGGCTGCATCAAAAGAGACATGACCAGATGGTCAAGGGTCGTAATTATCTCTCTCTACCCTGCCCTCATGAGGTCCCACCTGAAGTACCATATCCAGGTTTGGGTCCCCCAACACAAGAAAGACACAGACCTGTTAGAGTGAGTCCAGAGAAGGGTTACAAAGATGATCAGAGGGCTGGAATGCCTCTCCTATGAAGAAAGGCTGAGAGAGCTGGGGCTGTTCAGCCTGGAGAAGAGAAGGCTCTGGGGAGACCTCATGTGGCCTTTCACTACTGAAAGAAGTCATATAAGAAGGGTGGAGAAGGACTCTTTACTCAGGTAGATAATGATAGGACAAGGGAAACGGTCTTAAACTAAAAGATGGTAGATTTAGACTAGACATTAGGAAGAAATTCTTCACCGCAAGGGTAGCAAGGCACTGGAACAGGTTGCGCAGAGAAACTGTGGATACACCACACCTTGAACTTGGACATGTTCAAGTCCAGGTTGGATGGGGCCTTGGCCAACCTGATCTCGTGGGTGGCATCCCTGACTATGGCAGAGGAGTTGGAACTAGATGATCTTTAGGGTCCCTTCCAACCCAAGCCATTCTATGGTTTTTGACTATATGAGTGCTCCAGAGGCTCTCCTTGGAGCTTCTCTACAGTCCCTGCATGCTTTCTGTGCCACTGCCTTTCCATGCATGTTTACGTTTCATGTCTTGAGAAGAAAGACACCTTTCTTCCTGGATTGCCTACTTGGATCTCTGTGCAACCCCAGCTTCCTGCTGGAGAACTAGCCTAGAAAACTTTTTCAGAAAGACCTATTTCTTTCACATCTTTGGCTTTGATTATAGGTGTTCATCTTAGAAAGACTAGATCTCTTCCCTATGCAAAGTACCTAAAACACACTTCCATGTGCCTACTGTTCCTGTGTTTCTACTTCAGAAACACAGAACGAGGTCCTCTAACATTATCAAGAAAACATTTTCTTTCTCCCAGAAGACGCTTGATCGGTGAAGCTCTTCCCCTGTTACTTATTCTGGATCTCTAATGAGAGTTGGGGGGATTATACCATCCAATAATTGTGTGTATGACATATATTTTTATACCAACTCAGTCAGGTGCTAACATGAGGGCCATCAATCCTAGAAGCTTTCATAGGCACAGTAAAGGAACACTGGGAGCTAAATATTACACTAAGAATACTAGTTTTCTGGAGGATATATTTAGTTTTTTTTTTTTAACAATAATTATGTTTTAGAAAATATAAAAAATATTATTTTTTAATTTTTAATTTTTTAGTATTATTTAAGGTTTAGACAAGGACTTTCCCCTGAAGTGCTGGCACTCAACTAATGTGTTTCTTTTATGTCACCTACAGCATTTTTCTTCCCATCACCAAAATGCACCATTAATTTAGTACTTCTGAAAGAACTTCTGTTCTTTGCCAGTAGGTAGAATGAAAATTCCCAAGACATATAAATTAGAGTTTAAGGTCTTCTTCTCCATTTCACTTATTAGTAAGCAGCTGTCCAAACTAACACGTTAATTTAAACATTTATTATATTTCAAGTTTGGCATAAAGTATTAGTTTTGACAACAAAACAATGTGTAAATAATAAAGCACTTTCAATTAGTAGCACATCATATTCATTTTCAAAATACAAAACTTTGGAAAAAAACATAGAATCGTAGAATGGGTTAGGTTGGAAGGGGCCTTAAGAATCATCTAATTCACACCTACCCCTCCCACCCTCCTCCCCCCATGGTCTGGAACACATTCCAGAAGAACAGGTTGCTCAAAGTCCCATCCAGCCTGGCACTGAACACCTCCAGGGATGGGGCATCCACAGCTTCTCTGGGCAACCTGTGCCAGTGCCTCACTACCACCATGGTAAAGAATTTCTTCCAAATATTTAATCCAAACCTACCCTCTTTTACTTTAAAGCCATTACTCCTTGTTCTATCACTACACTGCATGATAGTGTTCCTCTCTTGCTTTCTTGTAGGACCCCTTCAGCTACTGAAAGGCTGCAATGAGGTCTCCCTGGAGCCTTCCCTTCCCCAAGCTGAACAACCCAAACTCCATCCTCCCTCAGCCTGTCTTCATAGGAAAGGTGCTGCAGCCCTTTGATCATCTTTGTGGCCCTCCTTTTGAATCATTCTAATATGTCCATGTCCTTGAGGGTCCCAGTGCTGAACGATGTACTCCAGGTTGGGTCTCATGAGAGCAGAGGAATGATAACACTACTTCAAACTTAGTTATGGAGGAATATAGAAGTTACTGTAAAATGCTGTGGTGGTTTTACTCAGGTGGACAGCTGAGCTCCACCACAATTACTTTCTCATTCCCCTTCCTCAAAGGGGAAGGGAGGAAATAAAAAGAAAAGGCCTCAAGGGCTGAGATAAGAATAAGGGGATCAAACAGCAATTATCATCACAGGCAAAACAGACTTAGCATAGGAAAATTAATGTAATTTATTGCCTATTACTAACAGGCTAGAGCAGTGAGAAACTAAAAGCAAACTAAAAACACCTTCGCCCCTATCCACCCCCTTTCATATCCTCCCCCCAGGTGGCACAGGGGAATGGGGAATGGGGGCTGCAGTCAGTCCCTGATGCTTCATCTCCGCTGCTCCTTCACGGTCACTCTCTGCACCTGCTCCACTTGGGTTTCCTCCCACCAGATGCCATCCTTCCTGAACTGATCCTGCGGGGGCTGTCCACAGGCAGCTGCTCTTCAAAAACTGTTCCCACATAGCTCCGTACCATGGCATCCAACCCTCAGGAACAAACTGCTCCAGCATGGGTCCCCCACAGGCAGCAGCTCCCTCCAGACCCCCTGCTCCTGCATGGGCTCCTCTCCATGGGCTCCTCTCCATGGGCTCCTCTCCATGGGCTGCAGCTCTGGTCTAGGGCCTGGAGCTCTGGCCTAAGGCCTGCTCCACCACTGTTAGCCCTGAATGATCACACCTGACAATTTTGGACTGTTCAGAGGGAATGCTGAAAGGACTTTGAAACTTGTCAAGCCAATGAGGCCTTGTTGTTGTTTGTTTGTTCTTTGCTTTTGTTGTTTTATGTGTTTGTGATTTATGGTATGTTTAGTTTGTTTTTTCTGTTTGATAAATTTAGATGCTTTTTATGATTCAGGACATTTGAATCAGGACATCTCGTTTAAACATATCACTTCTTCTGGGGTTATTTTTAAGGTACCTTTCCTCTTTAGATTAATGTTGGAACATTTCATTTAAACGTATCAGTTCTTCATGGATTATGTTTAAGGTACCTTTCCTCTAGATTAATGTTGGAACATTCCATTTAAACATATCAGTTCTTCATGGATTTTGTTTAAGGTACCTTTCCTCTTTACATTAATGTGGGAACAAGCAATGCTGTACACCAATTACTGCTAAAAAAAAAAAAAAAAAAAACACCTTTTTATGTACTATAAAATGGTTATTCCCTGTATACAAAGGGAAAAATCTGTTAGAGGGTTCTGTTGTTTCCACTAGCAACATGGGTCTCTCCAGGCAATCAGAATTCACTCAAAATTTCACTCTTATTTAAAGCATCAGGAATTTAACGGCACCCATATATCAGCTCAAGATGGGTGCCTTCAGGAAGGTACCCCACTTAAGGCTTTTCCTCGTTTCTTGTAGCTGTACAATCTTCATTTGGCCAGCTATAGTCCAATCAGTTCTTGACAAGTGTTCCTTCAGATTTCTGGTTATTTTATTGAAGGGCAGGATGGCTTTTGTTATTTCCTGGGTATGGGTATGGCTCTCATACTGCGCCTTCCTTCATCAGCACATCTCTCCTCCCTCAATCCCAACCAACCAGAGCCCAACACAATGCCATTCAGTGTTGCTCAGTCACAACTACATAACAGGTTCCAGTTACAAGGAATTTATACTTATTGAATTTTATGTATGATTTCATTCCCTCTGTGATTGTATTTTAGGCTTTTGTTTTCACAGAAATCCTTGTATATATTTTCTCTTGATGTAGCAATAAAATAAAATAAAATAAAATAAAATATAAAATAAAATAAAATAAAATAAAATAAAATAAAATAAAATAAAATAAAATAAAATAAAATAAAATAAAATAATTACCAACATGATTGCTGGATACAGACAAGGTAGAGAAAGATCATGAAGATGCAAAGAATGAATCTTGGTTGTAACATAAAATAGAGTTTTGACTCATGTTTATTGCTAAAATGAAATGTAAGTGTAAACATGACCAAAAGTCTTACATTTGAAATCTATGTTTTATGATGAAATCTATACTTTTTATTGAAGGTTTTTGTGCAGATTTTTATGCATGTCTTTGCTTCTACCATATCATTCTTTTTATATATATATATATTTATATATATATATATGTAAAGGAAAAACAATGAAGATTTAGAACATTTTTTTTTCTATTCTTCTTTGTCTAAAATGAATTTAAACTAATTAATACCATATAATCACAAAATCATTTAGGTTGTAAGGGACCTCCCAAGATCATCTAGTTCAACCTTCCTACTCAAGCAGGGCTGGGTAAAGCAGATTGTTCAGGACTGAATCCAGTCAGGTTTTGAATATCTCTGGAGAGTTATATCCAGACATATATGCATATATGTCTATACCTTTATGTATCTGCATATATATTATTATATATCACGTATATCTCTGTATAATACATCCATCAACAAGAACCCCTATATAGTTATGTATAAGATATTCTGCCTTCTATTCTTACTTTTGTTCACTGAATTGTGAATTCCCCTGATTTATTAAGTTTCATTCACAAATCAGAAATTCGTAACTACTGTCCTTTAAATCATTTTTCAATGGTATTTGTTTTTGAGAAGAGTCATACAATTTGACTGTCAAAAATTTTCTAGTGCACAATGTGCTGAAATGCATTTGTATTAGAAATTATATTTTATTTATATATATATGTGTATGAAGCTGCATATAGAGAGTTTTATAAGAACCAGGGTTTTTAACTTCCATGTCTGGATAACTCATTCATGTCTTTTGGGCCTTCATTACAAACTGAAATCCAATTGTAGCATTGCTGATAGGGCATTACTGTCATTTGTTGCTGAATTGTGGCTATATTTATTTGACATAGAGATGAAGGACATAGAGATTCCTGAGCTAACCATACATGCAAGCGGTGCAGTGCTAAGAAGTGCTGTCTCAGCTTCCTAAAAAGGGAGAGACATGTAAACATGCTACTACTTATGTGATATGCTACTACCTTGCCACCTGACTTGCACTGAATGCAATTGTCTCAGGAATCTCTGTATTGTGCTCCATTGCATACTGAAACAATGTCCTTGACTCCTTCTCTACTGTCACACTGCGTAAGCCTTTTGATATGCTCTGGGCTGTCATCCTTTACAGAGTCCCCACTCCCTTGTCATCCATTTTCAGGCCATCTCATTTGTACCACTGTGAAAAGCCCTGTGGAGATGGCACAAGAAAAAGTCCACCAGTGCACTCAGTTAATTACAATCTTGATTTGTGTAGGATGCATTCTTAACAGTAACTGGTGTTTGGATTTTCATTTGCCTTCCATTATGTTTAGCAGAAAAAAAAAAAAAAAAAATCTAAATTACCATAATCAGTTTCAGAGTTGTATTGTTCTAACACTGAACACAGGGTTTTATTAGAATAAAATACTGTTCTGGTTCTTTCTGTTCCATTATAGACAATCAGGAGGATTCTTCTGACAAAATGTAGGCATCTATAATGTAGATTTCTGCTTCTGAAATAACTGCCTAGCTTTCCTAGCTATAAATATGGAGAAACAAGCACTTCTGAGAAGCAATCTATCTTATCCTAAAACAAGCATCTAAAATAAGTCAGATTAACAGCATCCTACAAGTACTTCTTTCTCTCCAATGACTAGAAGTTCCAAAGAAGACATCTACATTACAGACAGCTAGTTAGAAGACACTATCAAACCATTTCTGTCTGCAACTATCCTATGTCTTTTTTTTTTTAACTAGTCTTCCTTCTTCAAAAGACTACTGCACTTCTCCCTACTGTGGCAGTGTTATCCAGTAAGAAACAATTAAATAAAGTTATATACATATACATGCATATATATATATAAAATTTCAGTTGATCAGGAAAATATTCTAAGCAAACATTTGAAATTCCTTGTTTAATACTGTAATCTTCACAGTGAATTTGGTTCTGATTATATTACCTCAACACTATATAGATCTCAGTGAATGATCAGAGAGCAATATTTGGCCTACAAATTCCACTTCAATTTCTGACTGCCACAATAACTTTATCTGTGTTATAATGTGAGGCTCTTTCAAAATAAGGGTTTTAGTTTGTTTTTCTCTTTCTTTTATCAGTGTCCTTAGCATCCAGGCAGCACAATTTATGCTCCTGTTACTCTAAGCCAGAGAAGTAGCCTTTCCTATTTAATAAACAGACACAAGTATTAATGTTGTTTACTGTCATTCAAAAGGAAACAGTGAACAGTGAACATCCCTACATGAACAGATTTGAAAGGGCTCTAGAGAAAATCATACACACACAAGCACCCCTCACACACAAGCACCCTTCATTATATAGACTGAGATTAGTAAGCAAAGCAATAATAACTAAATTGTGAACTTTAGGCAGAGGCATGGAAACAAGATAGCTTCCTAACGCAGCTGATTAGTGAGCCTACCAGACCTGCTGGTAGGGGCAGGCAACTTGGGGAGATTACAAAGAAGTTGCCAGTTTATGCAGAGAAAAAATCAGGAAGGCTAAAGCCCATCATGAGTTCAACCTGGACACTGTGGTTAAGGATAATAAAAAATGTTTTAACATATATATCAATGGTAAGAAGAGGGCTAAGGAGAATCTCCATCCTTCACGGGATGCAGCAGGGAGCAAGGCTACTGAGGATAAAGAAAAGGCTGAGGTACTCAATGACTTCTTTACACCTGTCTTTACTAGCCAGACCACTTATCCTTGGGGTACTCAGCCTCCCAACCTGGAATTCTGAGACAGGGAGCAGAAGAACCCCCCCCCCCCCCAGTTCAGGTGGAAACAGCAGTTAAGAGACCTGCTGCCCCACCTGGACCGTCACAAGTCCATGGGGCCAGATAAGACCCACCCAAGAGTGCTAAGGGAGCTGTCAGATGTGATTGCCAAGACAATTTCCAACACATATCAGCAGTCATGGTGATCCAGAGAGGTCCCAGTTAACTGGAGACTTGATAATGTGATGCCCATCTATAAGAAGGGTTGTAAGGAGGACCCGGGGAATTACAGGCCTGTCACCCTGACCTCAGTGCCAGTAAAGGTGGCAAAACAGGTCATCTTGAATGCAATCACACAGCATATGCAGGACTATCTGGGGATCAGGCTCAGTCAGCATGGATTCATGAAACGCAAGTTCTGCCTAACAAATCTCATCTTCTTCTATGACCAGGTAACCTACCTCATGGATGAAGGAAAGGCTGTTGACTTAGTCTATCTAGACTTCAGCAAAGCCTTTGATGCAGTCTCCTACAGTATTGTCCTGGAGAAGCTGGCAGCCCGTGTCTTAGACAGGTACACTCTTAGCTGGGTTAAAAACTAGCTGGAGGGCTGGGTCCAGAATTTGGTGGTGAATGAATTTAAATCCAGCTGGTGACTGGTCATAAGTGGTGTTCCCCAGGGATCGGTGTTCAGGCCCACCCTCTTTAATATCTTTATTGATGATTTGGATGAGGGAATTGAGTGTACCCTCAGTGAGTTTGCAGAAGACACCAAGTTGAGGGGAAGTGTCAATCTGATGGAGTGTAGGAAGGCCCTGCAGAGGGACCTGGACAGGTTTAATAGATGGTCAGAGGCCAATGGGATGAGGTTCAACATGTCCAACTGCCAGGTCCTACACTTTGGTCATAACAACCCCATGTTATGCTACAGGCTTGGGGGAGAGTGGCTGGAAAGCTGTACAGAGGAAAAGGATCTGGGTGTGTTCATCAATGCTTGCCTGAACATGAACCAGCTGTGTGCCCAGGTGGCCAAAAAGGCCAATGGCATCCATGCTTGTATGAGGAATAGTGTAGACAGCAGAACCAGGGAGGTGATTGTCCCCCTGTACTCTGCTCTGGTGAGGCTGCACCTCAAGTACTGTGTTGAGTTTTGAGCCCCTCATTACAATAAAGACTTCGAGGCCCTGGATCATGTCCAGAGAAGGGCTACAAAGCTGGTGAAGCATCTGGTACACAAGTCTTATGAGGAACAGCTAAGAGAACTGGGATTGTTTAGTCTGGAGAAGCGGAAGCTCACGGAAGACCTTATTGCTCTCTTCAGCTATCTGAAAGAAAGGTGTGGGGAGCTGGGGATCAGCCTCTTCTTGCAGAAAGTGGTAGGATGAGGGAACAGCCTCAAGTTGCACCAGGGGAAGTTCAGGTTAGAAATTAGGAGATATTTCTTATCAGAAAGAGTAGTCAGGCACTGGAACAGGTTGCCCAGGGAAGTGACAGTGTCACCACCTTCCCTGGGGGTGTTAAAGGAAAAGTTGGACGTGGTGCTTAGGGACATGGTTTAGTGGGTGATACTGGTGGTAGGGGGACAGTTGGACTAAACAATCTTGGAGTTATTTTCCAGCCTTAATGATTCTATGATTCCATGATAATATTCTCTCTCTATCTCTCTCTTTTTTCCTTTTTTAAATAATGATTATATTAAATCATTTTTTAATACATGTTGCTAATTATTCAATATTTTTTGATGTTTCATTTTCTAAACACTAGACCTAAGTCTGTATATGAATATGTGTATATCTGAAATATGAGTACCTGAATTTCAACACATAGTGTATTTTTGAAGTGGACGGATGCTACGGGCAGTGTTATGATTTCTTAAAAGTAATGTCTGTAAAACCTAAAGTATCTGGGAGATGCTCCAAATGATTGAAAAAATACATGTAGACCCATAAGGAACAGCCATTCCTTTAAGGAATTATTGTATTTTTATTCTACAAGTTTTATAAGAAGTAACAAAGCAACACAGAAATGAGATTATTTCCAAAACCATAAAAGCTGTGTTTGTACATGTGTTAGATATACCCTCTCCCACTCAAAAAACACATAAATTAATAAATAAATCATTGTGGCTAGAACATCAAAGAAACCGAGAGACAGAAAACAAGATATAGATCCTTCTGACATTTTCAAAGCATGGTCACCTCATGTTTGGAATGATAAACATTTGGATATATGATTTGTGTTGTAATGTTTTCAAAATAAAGCTTTTGAATCTGGGTGCCAAAGATACTGCATTGACCTATGTCATGTCTAATACTGATTAAAGGTTGTACAAATAGACTCTGAACCTAACAGCAAGATATCTATTGACATTTTCTAATACGTATGGCAGTCCTGCCAGCTCTGGCTGTTATATCTCACAAACTATAGAAAGGTCAGTGCCAGTGGGTGTTTCACATCCACAAGCAGTGGTTGATATGAGTGATTCAGCAGCTGACATTGGACGTGACTCAGCTCTGAACCAGACCCCAAAACACTCCTAAACTAAACTAGTTTATACGAAACACCATTTACCAATGTAAACCTGGACTCATTAGAGTCATATTAAAATCACATGGCACTTTCTGTAAGTATTTTAATGAGGTGGTAGAATAGGGAAAATGTAGATCAGTATGTGCTTACTTTGTTCTACAGGAATATACAGGATGTGAAATGTATTCCTTTAGAGCTGCCATTTCTTTAAAGGTAGCACCTCAAAAGGAACATGTAACTTTTAAGATTACCTATATGCTAACCTTAACAGAACTAGTACACTGACTAGCTGGTCATATAACTTCCTTTTGCCATTTTGGCAGGGGTAGAACGGTAGCGTGTGTCCCTCATCCATGGGCATGAGAAGACAGACTTTATGATTAATCCATAAGGGACTCTTCTTGCCATCTTTACTCGTATGCAACAAGGCTATACTCATACTAAGGAAATACTAATTTATTACTTGAGAGATATAGAACGATATCATATGTGATATTACTAATAATTTTTCACACATGTTCACTTATGACAACAACAGGTTGCTCAAATTTTCTGTGCTGTTACTATGATAAAACATGAACTTTAACATTGATGTGTTTTTCATGTCTTCTAACTTTGTAAATTGTTTACTTGTAGTGTTAAAACTGATCAGATTTGCTTGTAGTCTCAGCATGATCCTGCATTTCTGGATACAAGAAAAATGAATTTGGATACTTTGAATTTGGAAGACAGTGAAGAATTATAATTTTCTAACAGGATAAATTCACCTGGTCTTGCTCATACCAAAATAATAATAATAATTAAAAAAAAAAAAAAAAAAAAGGTATTTATGAAGAAATGATGTGCAGAACCTCTTCTTCTGCTTGCTCACTGTTTCATTGTTCACTGTTATTCATGTTATTCAAAGGCTATCTTTCAAAGGATTATTGGAAATTTCTACTACCTTCTACCTTATAAACTGTGGATATTGATACTTAATTTGTACTATCCTCCATAGTCTCCCTGGTGGTAATACTCTTTCTGTGTATATTTGAGTTTATTTGTATGTAACCTAATGGGAACCTGGCCTTAATTGAGACATTTAGTTTGTAATGTAACACACAAAGTGCTATTTCTTTGGTATAAATTAAATACAGAACCAAACACAGAAATTGTCATGCAATCATAGAATTCTGGGAATTGGTAACATCTCTATTTTATGTTTCTGACTTATTATATCCCATTTCTTGCACTCCATTTGGAAATCTTGGAACTCACATCAGGACAGCACCTCTCCTCTCTGTACCCTCAAGCACACATGGTGATCAAAGGATTCCATACAAAGTTACAATGATGTACAGATCCATGCATTATGTTTTTCCCTGTTTTCACTCCTCTACCTTTAGACTACTTCAAAACTTGCCAATAAAATTATCTCATAAAAATAAAAACAAGCAGAAATTGTAACAATCATTTCTTTTATGTATTTAGTCATTGTGTGTACACATCTAAACCTTCTTTTTTGTTTTTGAGAGGACAATAAATCTGTATTTGACCTCAGACCTTTCTGAAAATTGATCTGACCTGGAATCATAGACAGGTAAAGCACAGTAATAACAGAAGTTGAAAATCAATATACTGCTTTATGGGGTTATGCTGAAGTCACTTTGGTTTCAATGATAAAATGATATTTGGATTTTGTAAGATTTGTTTCCATTGCCAATTAACTCCATAGCATCTTCATACCACAGCTGAAAATTTTCTTGACAGTGACTGTTTCATCCCCACTTTTAAAATCTGGGGCAACCTAACCAAATGACTTTCTAATACCACAATAATCTGCATAAACAAATAATTGTTTAATAATTACACAGCATGAAATCTGTACCAATTATACCACATTGAGTAAGCATAAATAACAGTTAGAAGAATATTTGAATATAATGTAAAACATAGTTTACTTTTTAAGCCTGTTGCTGATTTTCCTGTGTAAAGCAAATCTCTTAGAGTACATTGCTGAAGAGAAAATTTAAACAATAAAATATACTCCCAGACAAAATTACGGAAAGTTGAAAATGACCTCTGAAATACAGATTGCAATCCTCACTGTGTGCAATGCCTGAATAAACAAAGCAAGGTGAGGAAGATGGTAGTCTCAAATATCTATGAGACAGAATCATGTAAAACACCTTTATAGCCACACTGCAATTTTCTAACAAGATACAAATTTTTAGGATTCAAATGATCAGAATTATACAAATTCTTAGGATCATAGAATCATAGAATCATAGAATATCCTGAGTTGGAAGGGACCCTTAAGGATCATCAAGTCCAACTCTTGACACCGCACAGGTCTACCCAAAAGTTCAGACCATGTGACTAAGTGCACAGTCCAATCTCTTCTTAAATTCAGACAGGCTCGGTGCAGTGACCACTTCCCTGGGGAGCCTGTTCCAGTGTGCAACCACCCTCTCTGTGAAGAACCCCCTCCTGATGTCAAGCCTAAATTTCCCCTGCCTCAGCTTAACCCCGTTCCCGCGGGTCCTGTCACTGGTGTTAATGGAGAAAAGGTCTCCTGCCTCTCGACACCCCCTTACGAGGAAGCTGTAGACTGTGATGAGGTCTCCCCTCAGCCTCCTCTTCTCCAGGCTGAACAGGCCCAGTGACCTCAGCCGTTCTTCGTACGTCTTCCCCTCAAAGCCTTTCACCATCTTCGTAGCCCTCCTCTGGACACTCTCCAACAGTTTCATGTCCTTTTTATACTGTGGTGCCCAGAACTGCACACAGTACTCGAGGTGAGGCCGCACCAGCGCAGAGTAGAGCGGGACAATCACCTCCCTTGACCTACTAGCGATGCCGTGCTTGATGCACCCCAGGACACGGTTGGCCCTCCTGGCTGCCGGGGCACACTGCTGGCTCATATTCAACTTGCTGTCTACCACGACCCCCAGATCCCTCTCTTCTAGGCTGCTCTCCAGCGTCTCATCGCCCAGTCTGTACGTGCAGCCAGGGTTTCCCCGTCCCAGGTGCAGGACCCGGCACTTGCTCTTATTGAACTTCATGCGGTTGGTGATCGCCCAGCTCTCCAACCTATCCAGATCCCTCTGCAAGGCCTTTCCACCCTCATTCGAGTCCACAACTCCTCCAAGTTTGGTGTCATCAGCAAACTTGCTCAAAATACCTTCTATTCCTACATCCAGATCGTTTATAAAAATATTGAAAAGTACCGGCCCTAAAATGGAGCCTTGAGGGACCCCACTGGTGACCGCCCGCCAGCCTGACGCAACCCCATTTACCATAACCCTTTGGGCCCTGCCCGTTAGCCAATTGCTCACCCATCGTATGATGTTTTTATTTAGCTGTATGGTGGACATTTTGTCCAGTAGGATCCTATGGGAAACCGTGTCAAAAGCC
The DNA here is from genome assembly GCF_009819795.1 of Aythya fuligula. Classification (NCBI taxonomy): domain Eukaryota; kingdom Metazoa; phylum Chordata; class Aves; order Anseriformes; family Anatidae; genus Aythya; species Aythya fuligula. Next base: position 19,290,937 of record NC_045559.1, read on the forward strand.
TTGCTGAAGTCCAAAAAGATCACATCAGCTGGTTTCCCTTGGTCCACCATACGGGTGATCTTATCATAAAAGGAAATCAGGTTAGTTAGGCAGGACCTACCCTTCACAAACCCATGCTGGCTGGGACCAATGACTGCTTTGTCCCCCAGGTGCGCCTCAATAAGTTCGAGAACCAACTTCTCCATGATTTTACCAGTCACTGACATGAGACTGACAGGCCTGTAATTGCTAGGGTCTTCTTTCTGACCCTTCTTGAAAATTGGCACAACATTTGCCAGCTTCCAGTCTACCGGGACCTCTCCAAATTCCCAGGATCGTTGAAAAATAATTGAAAGAGGTTCCGCGATGACGTCCGCCAGCTCTTTCAGCACCCAGGGATGAATCCCATCCGGACCCATGGACTTGTAGGGATCCAGGTGGAGTAGCAAATCCCGCACACGTTCAGGGTCAGTTGGGAGTTTGTCATCCCCACCGTCCCGGTCCTCCAGCTCAGGGCACCCTGGGTCCCGAAGCCCATCATCGGCATTGAAGACAGAGGCAAAGAAGGCGTTAAGCGTCTCTGCTTTGCCTATGTCATCGTCTGTGAGGAGACCTTCCCTATCAAGGAGCGGCCCTATGTATTCTTTAGTTCTCCTTTTTCCATTTACATATCTAAAAAAAACCTTTTTATTTTCTCTCACAGACACAGCCAGCTTCAACTCTAGCTGTGCTTTGGCCACACGAACTTTCTCCCTACAAACACGAACAGCATCCCTGTATTCTTTCCATGACGCCTGGCCCTCCTTCCAGTAGCGAAACACTCCCTGTTTCCGCCTAATCTCCATTAGAACGTTCCTGGTCAGCCACGCCGGCCTCCTGCCCCGCCTGCCTGACTTGCGATATTTAGGAATAGCCTGATCTTGTGCTTCTAGGAGGCATCGCTTAAAGAATGACCAGCACTGGTGGACATCGAGGCCTTCAAGAGCAGTTTCCCAGGGGACCTTGCTGACTAGTTCCCTGAGCAGCCTGAAGTCCGCTTTCCCCATATCTAGGGATGAGGTTTTGGTGGCACTTTTCCTTCTGTCACCATAAATTTTGAACTCAACCACTTCATGGTCGCTATGACCGAGGCGGCCACCAATCACCACATCTCCCACCAGACCCTCTCTGTTTTCTAGCAACAGGTCTAGGAGGGCACCTTTCCTAGTTGGCTCCGTTAGTACCTGCACCAAGAAGTTATCATCTAGGTGCTTCATGAACCTCCTGGACTTGCTCGTGTCAGCCGTGTGACACTCCCAGTTAATGTCTGGCAAGTTGAAGTCCCCCATAGGGGACAAGGGGAGTTAATCTCGAGGCCTTGGATCAGTGAACCTGCATAGCTCTGAGACCTTGTAATCACTTTCAGCCTCCTCTCTCCTTAATTTCACTTTCACAGACAGAAATGCTGAAGTGCCTTGTAGCCTGTAAAGATATTTTATTTTCCTGCTACAGCAGCCTAGAAGGTTTGAAATATTTCTTGCTGCTTCACATAATACATCTCTTTTTTTTTTTTTTTTTTGGTCTTTTTTTTTTTTTTTGGTCCCCTTTTGAGTTATTGCGTTAACTTTTCCCAGTTATCCAGTATAGAACTAAATTGTTGTCTACTAGAGTTAGGAATATGTCTAGATTATTCCTAGACTATTCCTTGCTTCAATTTTCTATCAATAGTGAACGGTTTTGGTAAGTCCTGCTCTGGATTGTTTCATTTTCAACAGCAACATTAATTTAGTGTTTAAATCTTTTTATCCTATATTCTTAGCAAATGATGCTAGGACTTTTTATTCTGTCTTAATGTTTCTTTGTGATTTTAAGCAAATACATAACTTAAAAAATCATCTAGAAGCAACATTCTCTAAATAGGTTTTAGACCTTCTGTCTGTTCTTTGAAAGATTTTCTCTCATAATTCTTTATCTACTGATGGCCAACATTATTTTCTTGTAGTTTTGTAGTTGTTGTTGTTTTGTTTTGTTTTGTTTTCCCTTGAGGCCAGAAGTAAGAATTGCATGAAAGCCACATTATATCATACTATTGTTAAAATGAATACTATGAATAAAATAGATTCTACTGAATTGGGTATAAAATCCGGTTATCATAATGGCATCATTAATGAAAACATTAAATAGTGCCAAGATTAGAAAAGTGAATAATAAATATCACTGGCTTTGACAATCTTGGATTCACTTCCAAGTGGCCATTAGCAAGTCAGCAAATATATATATATTTGCTACAAAGTTAAATTAAGGATTTTTTTTCCCCAGTTTACTTCTACAAATACAAAATACAAATGGAAAGGCTTTATCCTGTTTTCAGTGTTCAGATAAGTATCACTTTAATTTTATAATTTTTATACAATATTTTACATGGTTCTTGCCTTCATTAATCATCCTGCTTCATTATGCTGAAACAAGCTAGTCTAAACCATGAATTTTTGGCCTTTTTTTTCGCACTAATAATTAACCATAGCCATTAATTGATGGCAAAATTCATACCTGATGATTAAATGAAATTAAATGAAATGAAATTAAATTAAATTCAGTGTTTTCTCTATCCAAAAAACTAGTTTTCCACATTAGCAGCACTCAAAAATGCAGCCTTTTCTAAGCCTTACTTTGAAGGAAAATGTGCTATCTTCAGATGTATATTATTTGCATTAACTTCTTACCTGTGTTTGTTTAAACCTGAAAAAATAAAACCAGCACCCACATTCCACTTTCATTTTTCATGCTATTTAATCTCAGTAGGAAACGTGATTTTGAATAAATCAAAAGAAACCTTAGGAATGAAAAGAAATGAAGGAAGGACAAGCAGAAATTACTGTGTGGCAAAGTACAATGGCTTTGGTAATAAATGTAGTATTTTTTTGGAGGTGGTGGGTTTTTTGTTTGGTTGGTTTGTGTTTGTTTTTGAATAGAGAACAGTCAGAATAATTTCAATTTCTCTTTGGAGAAATTACATTACATTACATTATATTTCTCATGTAATTTTGAGAGTTTACCATCAGTTGAATAAATTACAATTCTTAATACTCAGTGTGCCTTGTGGAGGTGGTGGTTCTTCTGTATGTCAGGGTCAGAAGTTTTTGAGTGTCTCAGAACAATGAATTTCAATCAAATTGACATGCTTATCCCCACTACTGGATAGTCCTCAGTATTTTTCTACCAATATTAGAAGTGCTCCTCAAATATCTGAGAGAGAAATCAATTTCACAAAATCCAGTGTAGATTTGGAAGGAAATGACTGAAAATAATTCCATACATTGTGGCCCAGCAATTTTTTACTGCTTCTTCCACTAACTAATTCACAAATTGCCTCCATGAGGTACATGTTTTCTGGTACCTACATTCATAAATAATAAATGTTAGTAAATTGGACCTGCATTATGCAAACTTACTTATGAATCACATCAGTTATGACAAATTTTCAGTCTAATATTTGTAATAGTAGTTTTTTATTGTAAACTATTAATTTTTATTTTATATGACAAAAATGTGCAAATTATTTTGACTTTTAAATTGTCAAAAAAAAAAAAAAAAAAAGAGCCTGTTGTCTGTGGTTTGAAAATATAGATTAATATGTCCTATGTTTATTTGATTTCTCGGAATTGGTTTATTGAACCAAAATCTCATAAGCCATTTGATAAGTATCACACTGTATAATGATTTGTATTGTTCTATAACTAACTGCCAATATGAAATTCAAATGTCAAGTCTGTGGACTTGGAGAGGCAGTCAGTTACAGAAGCCATTATTCCCTTTATTTCCATTATCTGAATAATGATAATAATAATAGTAATAATAATAATAATAATAATTGCAGATTAGTCCCTCAGCTTGACTTCCAAGGAACCTATGCATATGTTCTGTGCCTATACTTTCTTCACTTGTCCTGGAGCATTTTATAGTATAGTATATAGTATATATTATATACTATATAATATATAGTATATATTTAAATGCATATTTTATATGCATTTTTGTTCTCAAATTCAGTTTTATAAAACCAGCACATCTATATTTATAACTTGTATTTGGCCTCATAACTGCTGGTGGTAAAAGTTCATCTGACTTATTTTAAATTACATTAATTCCTGTTGTCATTCTTACCCAGAATCTGTAAAATATGAACTACTCTTTTTTTTTTTTTTTTTTTTTTCTGTAGCTTTTATCTCCAGGACATTCCAGGACATTAATATTTCTGTCATTATTTCAGAACAAATGGCTGAGACCAAGCATTTCTACTTCTTATTACAACAGAATTGTTTATTTAGCCTAGGTGAAAAGGTGTTTCATAAATGTTACTAAAGGCAAAATATGAAAGTTATGAAGTTACATAGGTGACACTAAAAGCAAAATTTGAGCTGTGTTGTCAATGATATAGAAATAGGAACTGTCTTGTTTTCACCGTCAAACCATACCTCAATTACTGGAATGGGCAATAGTGGAGAGAAATACCATTTGAATTTTAAAGATACAGTTTTGATGTGGATGATACCATCCGTTGCGAAGAATTTCTTTAAACACAGTTATGGAAGAAAAAGAAAACATGTCTTTACTTCTGGGCATGTGATTGCCACTTACAAAGAGGAAGTACAATCATTCTAATAAACACACACACACACACACACAAAGTCAAAATATTTATCCGCAGACTGCCTCTTTCTAATACATGCATTTAAAAATATTGATTCATCTGCAAATAATGGGAGCTATTTTTCACTTCTTTACATGAGTTACAAGTGAATTGTGCTTTGTTGTTGTTTTGTTCTGTTTTATTTTTATTTTATTTTATTTTTTTAGATCAGGAAAGACTCAGGGAAACATGTAGCTCTCCAAAATACAGGAGTAAAACACAGCAGAAAGTACTCTTCAATATTAAATGTAACATTGATATACACTCACCATGTTAGTAAGTCCCAGAGGATTAGACCTATTACTCTAACTACATAGTACTGTCTCATATTGCCCTTGCAACATGAAAAATTCAATAATCTGTGGCAAATGTAGCTACAGAGTAGGTCATCCATGAAAATAAGAGACTTCTGTGTGAAAGTTTAACCCATCATATAAAATCTGTTTAAGAGAAATAAGGACAAGATGACATCTACAATGAATTAGTATTTATATTTTCTAGCAGATAAAAAGGTCATAGAAATCTGTTCTGTCTGAGGCAAAATGTTGATTCATTTTTTACAGTGAGCAGCAACCTATTTTAACATTGCTATAAAATACTGAAATAATCAAAGAACTCACAGTTTCCCTTTATGCACTTCCATAAATATACATCAATTTTCACATTACACGTGGACAGGAATCCACATTTTTCACATTCCTTGTTTGAATGGCAATTTTGTTATTTCTTCACGGATGGCATAAAGGGGAAACACATTTTCTATCTAATTTTTATCTAAGAAAAAAGAATAGCTTAGGTTGTGGAAAAAGAAAAACTTCATATATCCTGAAAGATCTATGCATCTGCCACAGTTCTCAGATTTCAGTTCTCAGGTGAAAATGTTACACTTTAAATTACTTTAAATTACAAAAAAAAAAAAAAAAAAAAAAAAAAAAAGTGATTTTTTCTGAAATAAAAACTATCATATTTCTTTGCTTGTTTTGAATAAAAATAAAAACTTTTAATTTATAGACCATAAAGATAAAATGTCAAAATCTTTCACAATTCTTACATATTTTTCAACTGCTTGAAACCATTCAGTAAATTTACTCAATTGTTTTGCTCCAAGTTTTCTACTGGTATGAAACATCCTATTCCCTATGTTTTACATGCTGCGTACTGTTAAAACAATCTTATTAACCAGAATAAGTTAATCACAGAAAAATGTGATGACTATTTCATAAATCTGGATGATCTGGACACATAAATTTCATAAATCTGGATAAGTCTGGACACAGCATCCAAACTGTCACATTGAGCAATGGAAAGTGAGAGCTTGTGCAATGTGACAGCTCCAGAGAAAACTACTGAGATAATGCAACCTAGCTGGGTAACACAAATTATGACCCAGGACTGAATTTTTATTTCAGCAAGCATTAGCTGCAAATAGTGAGAGAAAATAAGAGGAAAATGGTCAATACTGCTCAATGCAGAATTCATTCTGGCTCATTACACTTTGCTTAAACTAAAGCCTAAACTTATTAACCCATACCCTAAACTGAAGTTATATCATAGTAGTTGCACTATATCGATATCTTATGTATAACATTTTAATTATATTTGAAAACTACCTGCAGAACTTTTGGCCAGAAAATGAAGCGGAGTAGGTAAATACCAGAGAATATTGACTTTTTGTTAGTTGATTTAAACAGATTTAAAGACAGGGACAAAAAAAAAAATCAATTTAGATATAAATTAGGAACATGGAAATGAGGATTTTGTTTTTATATTTTATATTTACTCAAAGAGAAATACAGAAACACTGAGAAGATTTTAGCATTTCCTTACATTTTGTGACATATCAAAAAAAAAAGGAAAAAAATCTCTCTCTGCTGCCGATGTGGAATTTATAATTTGAAAAGTCATTTGGGAAATTTGTACTCAAAACTGTTAAAGGTTTGTCTGAATCCTAAAAGAAAAATATAAAATGATTAAGATACAGACAACAAGGCATTACATAAATCAAATGAGTTACAATGACCAGAACACAGTCAAATTCCACTTCAAAACCCATCTGCAATATCAAAGGGGAAAAAAGAAGTTTTATTAAATCTGCTTTCTTTATTACCTTAATCACATGTATGAACTCATATAGAAATTAAGTTGTATCATAATTGTATGTTTCTTTTGGGCTAATTGCACATCTATGATAACGAAACCATTTGTGCCTTTTAAGTATCACTTTGTATTCACTGCGGTGAAATAATGGATATGCAATTTTCTTTCAAAAGCCACTTTCAGGAGCTTAGTGCATCTTAGGTGAAAGACATTAAGCTGCTAACTTATTTGAATTATTAAAATGAGGGCAGTGGTTCCCTGAATTTAATTGTGTATTATCTCCAGCTTTATTAAATAAGAAATGTTGCATGATGCTCTGGCAGAAAAAACAACTAATTATACTGTGCTTCAGAGACCAGAAACATTTTACCTTTGGTGAAGGGACAGCAAAATGAAACTACCATCAGTAATAAATTTAGCTCTAAAAGCACCTATCCTTTCCATCTAAAATTCTATCCTTTCCCTCTCCCTAATAGGTTGAAAGTAACTGTCTCAAGTTACTTAATATGACATGAAAAAAAAACCAACAGGGTTAAATAAATACAGTAGTTTTTCCAGTGACACTCTAACTTCACCTTGGGCATCCCAATGTTTGGCAGACAGAACGCCTAAGGGAATGCACAGCTAGGTAGTAAGCACCACCTCTAATACCTGAAAGGTGCATCATGAACAATGATGCTCCACACCTAGAACAGAATTCTCCCTAGAATATACACTTGGAAATTACATGAGTCCCTTTCCTTAATCTTCTAATGGATCTATATTTCCGACTGTGGTCCAGAAAAGTGAACATCCTTCCATTCAGAATTCACAGTCATGAAACTTTCTTGAAGTTTGCCCTAGTCCAAGGCAAATATTTTGCAAGGCAGATAAGAATTTCAGAGCTGAGACAAAATAAAATAAAATAAAATAAAATAAAATAAAATAAAATAAAATAAAATAAAATAAAATAAAATAAAATAAAATAAAATAAAATAAAATAAAATAAAATAAAATAAAATAAAATAAAATAAAAATATTTTTTAAAAAGTGTGTAAAATATATCAGAACTATATAATGCCATTAGGAATTTATATCATACAACATGAAATACGTGTCTTGCTCCTGCTCTCCCCCATGGGCTCCCCTCCACGGGCTGCAGCTCCAGCCTGGGACCTGCTCCTGCAGGGGCAGGGCTGCAGCCTCCTCCAAGCCTGCTCCACTGGGTGCTCCTCCACAGGCTGCAGGGCAGCTTCTGCTCCATGCCTGGAGCAACTCCTGCACTCCAGCTGCACTGACATTGGTTCCTGCAGGGCTGGTTCTCACTCCTAACCTCCTAACTCTCCCTCCTACTTGCTGTAGCGCAGCAGTGTTTTGTTTTGTTTTGTTTTTCATTTGGTTTTCCCGCCTTTCCTAAATATGCTTTCACAGAGCTGACTTGGGGCTCTAGACTCTTCTTAGAGAGGCCACCCCAGCAACACCTCGTGCTACCAAGCTCTTTCCACATAAACCCAATACACTCCTTCCATCATATTTTCCATATTTTCTCCCTGTTTTCCTTTGTGGAGGGGGAGTGAGTTCAACTGCCAAGCAGGGTGAAACCACGACAATCCCAAAGGACATTGAATTCCTAGATCCATTTTCACTTTCCTCATCAGGAACAAAATTCTCTCCCTAGTCCTAGGAAGAATTACTATCAAGTAGTGCAATATTTAGACCTTGGAATTGCTTTAGCAGAATAATAATTAAGAGTCCCGATTACAGATATTGTTGGGATTCAAAATAAAAGTCCTTCAGAACAGACGATATTGTTAGTCTGTCATCTCCAAAGTAGTATTTCATTATGTATAACAAAATTATTTAAAGGAATCATTAGGGTTCCATTTTTCATCTAGACTGATTTCTTTTTATATTATTTTTTTCAAATGCCTGCAGTCATGATCTCAGGAACATAACATAGGCTGTCCTCTAGTTTTTCTTCCCTTTTTTGCCTTTCCTGCATAACATTCCATTAATTCATAAATATACTGTAATGCATTGTTTGAGACTTGAAATACATGCAGTTTATAAAGTTGTCATAAGCAGTTTAACTGCATTTTGCTCCATTTAAAGAGTATCTGAAATCAAAACCCAAATACATTAAAATGTTATTTTGAATTAAGAATTGACTTTCCTAAGATCAAAAATTCTTGGACTCTGCTTATGCTACTCAAAGATACTTGAACTTGATGAAATAAAAACTTTTTTTTTTCCAAAGCTAAAAGGAAAAGAAAAACATAGTTGTTTTGAAATCTTTCATAGTTATAAATGAAGAAAAATCCTCGTCAATATGATGTTATGAAAAAGATCCAGGTACAAATAAAAATGCTAAGTACATACAAGCAATTTCATTGGGAATAAAGATGCACAACATTTGGTTCTCTTAGGCTTTGAAAAAAGCTATCTAGAAAATACTATAAAGAAAATCCAGAAAGTGAGAAAGAGTGACTTTTCCAAACTAGTGATACTGCTTGCATTAATTTGGGCATATGAATATAAAAATAGTCTGCATCTCAGCATTTCAGCTATAGCATAAGCAACTGGCTTCTTATTTTTTACTCTTGTAGTGAAAATAACACATCACCTCATCACCTTTAAGTCATATGAATTGTATTATCCCACATTCAACAATTTTTCATTCATGTGGTTTACTCTACATATATAAATAATCCCTCAAAAAACACTGAATGATTCATGTTCTTAAAGACAAATTTTCGATCTATGTAGTTATTTTATTTCAGTAGGAAAACACAATAGGAATTTCTAGTAAATGCATACCTGTAAGAAGTTTAATTTCTGTAATGGAGAACTACATAAAGTATGTTTCTTGTTCCACAAAAAAAAAAAAAAATAATAAAAATAAAAATTACCTTGGATAGCATCATGAGGATATACTGCTTACATAAAATAACTATATATATATATTTTTTAAAGATGTCAAACAGCAGAATAGCATGAATAAAGGAAGGTATCATGTCTGTAGGTCCAGATCACAAAAACACTTAAGCATGTCTGTATCATTCTTAATTTGATCTCATATCTGGTTGATTTAAATGGTACAGTATACTATTACATTAAATATAAAACATTTGTATCTATAACAGTATAATTAAATATCTGCCTAGGTATTTTATGGAAATAGAATTTATTTGATTTGCATTTCAGTAACACAAGTCCCCACACACACACACACCTCCCCTACTCCCCAAAAGAAAAAACATATATATTATTTGCACTAGTTTAGCAGAGTATGTTCCCTCCTCAACAAATATTAGAAAACAATCATGGTGATCCCTAAGATATAAACTTAGACCCTATGTGGTAAATTCCCTTGAGTCAAGAAGTTTGTAGCATTCAAGAAGCTTCTGCATACATACTGGTAACTGTTTCTCTGTATAATCCCTTTGGTACTAGGTCCTAAAGATCATCATAATACAGGGAAAATAAATAAATAAATAAATAAATTAATAAAAGCATAATTTGGCGGCAACAACATAGGTATTCTTTGGATAAGAAGTAGAACTCAAGAATATCCCATTGTATGGGTGGGTCAGAGACTTGGATATTGGGGACAAATATTCACTGTAGTCTGATCCACTGAATTTCTTACATGAGGATTCATACCCATCACACTTTTCTATTGAAAGGAAAACTTACTAAATTGTTTTAAAGAAAATTACACTAGATGCCATTCACTACAAACTTGATATTATGTCTAATATTAATGAATTTGAGTCATCTTAGTGGTTGATGCTACGGTAAGGGAGGCTGCAATAAATCTGAAAGGAACTTTTTTTTAGAAAAGTGATTTAATAAAGGACTCAAGGAACAAGAATAGGTATATCAGATTGACAAAGGAAATCTATTCCAAACATAAAACACCATTCACAGAAGTTTATATGCCATAAAGGGGGCGGATAACTAGCCATGCAGCTTATCTGTAGTGAAGTGGGAATCAGAGAATGAAACTGAAATATATGTAAAGGGCAGCTGGGGTTTACACCAATTTAGAAGTCTAAATTATCTGTAAACAATTAAGAGAAGAGGATACATTCAGATCTGGTAGTGACAACCTGTGCAACTGCTTTACATGCATAAAGCAGGCAGTCTTATTGACCAGCAGATTGCTGTTATTGCCAGATGTACTTCTTTAATTATTCCCCTAATGCTAACTTCTTTTACATAGGGGGATGGAGAGTTCTTGCACTGTACAGAAAACCTCCTTAAAGAGTCTCCAGCTTTGCTCAGCTCCTTTGTCCCTACAGACAGTGTTCTGGGTGATCTCATCTACTGGGTTTTTAAACAGGTTTAAGTTCACTCTTTGGAAGTTCAGACTTTGCTCTTTGCCAGGCACATATTACTTGAGATCACAAACTCAACCAGGGCATGGTCATTGCAGCCCAGAGAGCCTCTGATTTTAGCCTCTTTAATGAGCTTTTCCACACTGGTGAGCACCAGGTCAAGTAATACTTCTCCTCTGGTTGTTTTGTCTAATATCTGAAACAGGAAGTTATCTTCAATGTACTCTAGGAAACTTCTGGATTGCTTACAGCCTGCTGTGTAGTTTTCCCAGAAGACATCTATGTGGTTGAAGTCCCCCATCAGGATGACAGCATGCAAGCATGATACTTCTTGTAGTTGAAGCAAGAACGCCTCATTCACAGGCTCCCCTTGATCAGGTGGCCTATAGCAGACCTCAAGCACAAGCTGTCCTTTATTGTCCTTTATTATTGCACAAGCTCTCAACATGTCCATGGCTTTTTCTCAAAGGCAACACTTCACAATCAATCCCTTCCCTAATGTAGAGGGCAACATCCCCTCCCTTCCTTCCCTGTCTATCCCTTCTGAAGAGTTTGTAGCCCTCAATGTTCTAGATATGTGATCCATCCCAACATGTTTCTGTGATAGCAATCAAGTCATATTTGTCTAATTGCACCATGGTTTCCAATTGCTTGTTTGCCATGCTGCGTACATTGGTGTAGAGGCACTTCAGCTGAGCAATTGGTCGTATCACGTTTCCAGAACCCTTCTTGATTGCATTGGGACAGTTCACATGTATTTCCCTGCTGTTATTTAGAGTGATATTGTTCTCAGTTATGCTTTCTTCACTCACAGGTGCATCCCCTTCCCCCACTGCATGTAGTTTAAAGCCCTCCTGATAAACACAGCCAGCTTACCACCCAGCACACACTTGCCCCACCTGGTCAGCTGTGCCCCATCCGGCACCACCATGCCCAGTCCCTCAAAAGTTTGTCCAAGGTCTAAAACCCAAAACCTTGGGCATGGCACCAGACTCAGAGCCAATTGTTCACTCAGCCTGTTTGTCTCCTTCTTCCTGTGTCCTTGTAAAGAAGTTGTAAGAGTTGTAAGACAAAACAATACTAAAAACATTGTGAAACATTGTGTAAAGACAAGCTCTTCAATACTTCATGATTTAAAAAGCAGGTATATTTAGGAAAACTCAACAAACTCCATTTTCATTAGTAGACAATGCACATACAACACTATTATATATTATATTAAAAAAAAAAAAAAAAGTCCTTCTTCTGATGCCTGATAATGAAATCCAGCTATATTAGTGATGAAGGCATATACTGAGTGGATTCAGCCATTCATGCATGTAAATTCTCAACCGATCTTTCATGTCAAATTCATCTTTCCATTTTTGCATCTTGCAGAAGTGAGATTGTATATGCTTTAATAGCTAAATTTCAGTTGACCAAATGTTTCATTCTCAATACTTATGAAACGGCAGCAGCAGATTTGGTTTTACATTTAAACATAACAGTGAAAAATATATTGCCAGCTTGGCAATTAAAATACATAAATTTCTGTTCTGTCTGAGATATGTGGAGAAAACATGGATTAAACATATCCATTAAGTTAATTTATCAAAGAATGTATACATTTACTTTGTTCGAAAGACAAGTAAAAATAATAAATAGTGAACAGCAAAAGTTATTCCACCTTCCTTGAAACTTGCTCAATAAAAAGGCATTGTGTATTCCATAGGCAGTTCCCAATGCCAGTTTAAAATAGTACTGTATCAGGCAACATGAGATTATTTGATATATGATGCCTATACATTTAAATTATATAGGAAAGTATGTGGGGCTTTCATAACAGAGAAATTGTCTATCATGTCACTTTAGCCCATAATTTTGCTAGCACAGTAAAAAACTTATGTCAGTAAGCAGCTCATAGATTATCACTGTTAGATGGCAGACTTGGATTTGTTCATGTTTTATTTATCATCTCTATTACATCTGATTATCAGCTGATACACTTTAACAACTTTTTTAGTGACTTTTGCTCATCAGCCTACACATTTCAACACTTCAGTATGCTTTTACTAAAATTATTAATATAATTTTTTCTTATTCATCCTTGTCCCAGTATAATTAGTGTTTATGTTTCTAATAGACTTGGATGGCAACAACAATTGTTTTAACATTTTTCTTATAATAATATCCAACCTCTACAACATTTAACTTTCAAGGGAATGATGGTTGGGAGATCAGATGCTACAATTTTGTCTCCACTTTTAGAAAGCTATCAAATTTCAGAGCAAAATATGACTTCTAGAGCCTTTTTAGCTAAAAATGTACCTGACTTGTCATTCCTTCAGAATTTTTTTTTTTTGTTATTAAAAAGTATTGTTAAAAAAAGCTGAAAATAGTAAGGAGTCTTATCAATAAAATGCCTGTAGGATTGAAAGATTTTAATTGGAGGCACATGAAATGTTTCCACACAGAATGTAACAGCTACCTTCCATATGTCTCAGTCAACATTTAGCCATAAGTAAGATCTAACTAAAGAGTTAAAAGGGAGACATAAGCTTCTTGGAAATACCTATTCAGATAATAATAATAATAATAATAATAATAATAATAACAATAATAATAATAATAATAATAATAATAATAATAATAATAATAATAATAATAATAATATCCTGTTAAATCAGACACTGAATAATAATGGCAAAAGGAGTTAGAATAGTTTCCTATGTAATGAACTTGGGTACAAATACAATGAACTATCAATACAATTTCCATTTAGATTTTTTTTTTAACAAGATTTTTTTTTTTTAATAAATAAATACCATAAAAATTGCACTGTAAAGGAGCCAGTTTGAATTTTCAGCCAATAATGCATAAATAATGGATTTAATTTTTATTATATATACAGTAAAGTCCCTGTTTAATTGACAGAGTTCACTATGTCTGTACTCCAAACTTATACTGCTTAGATCAAATTAATTGATTAGCTTCACCATGAAGATGAATCATAAAAACACTAAATGACTGAGGTATTGTCTGTTCCCTACCCCACAGCTGGCAATGATTTTTAAACATGATTTCCACAAACATAATCAAATTCAGCTTTGTTAAGGCAGGACAGAGGAAGCATAGGTAGTGATTAGGAAAAAATCCATTACGCTCCTTGGTAGCTATTGGGAGAACATTTATGGTTTTGTTTTGTTTTGTTTTGTTTTATTGGCGCAAGGAACCACCAGCTCCTACACAGTTGTTTTTGCTAAGCACTTTAAAAAATAAATAGCAGTAATTATTCTAATTGCAAAGTTACTAGCTCATTTTCTTCTTTTTTTCAGTATCAGTAGTACTTGTGTACATGTGTGGGTTTTTTTTGGAAGATGTCTGCTCTGTGAAATTTTCTAATTTTTATACATAAATACTGTATCTTGATGGCATAACTCTCCAAAAATCCATCCTCATTTGAGAGCATTTACCTCCTAATCGTTTTAGTGTCTTTTGCACTAAAATGGGATTCTAATTTTGTACACTTGACTTGAACAAAATGTGAATTTCTAAGGGAGAATGCCAAATTTAAATCATCCCAGTAAACCCAGAGACAGCAGAAAAGTCCTGCTTTTTTTTTTTTTTTTTTTCTGTACTCCTTATGAAATTAAGAAAGTTTTCTAACTTAATTAACATTTTCCTTCCACACATCCTTACTTTTTTATTTTCAAACTAAACGTTTTTTTCTTCTGTTAAAACACTTCTGCTTACTTTGTAATAAGTGTATGTATGTTTCCAAATATATATATGTTTCCTAAAAGCAAAGATTTATAATTTTAAAATGTATTTAACAATACCCTGTCATCATTTTAATTTAGCAGATTCAAATTCACTTAAGATCTGAAGTTTATTCTGACACATAGATAAAAAAAATTGAAAGCTTTTAGTAAAGAAAATAAGAATAAACAACATGTAATTCGAAATACATTCCTCATTTTAAGTCTGCTAACAGATTTTGTGAATCTGTTTAGAACAATACTTTTATTTTCAAGACATTTGTTATAATTTCTACCCCACAGTCCTCAACGAAACCATACTTTAGTTTGATAGGAGCCCTGTTTGAGTAGAGACTACTGAGTGCCCACTTACACAGAACAATATTTTCTGCAAAGTAGGCTGAGGTAATTTGTACAGAAAGTTACTTCAAGTTCACTACAGTAATTGATTGCACAAATGAATAATTAGAAGGGGAGTAAAGCTGAAGCTGGTTGTGAATGTTCAAAAGGATCTCCCTGAGCAACAGAAGACAAAATTTGGTGTTGAAAAATGAAAGCACACAGACAAGGAGATAAAACATGCTAGATATATATGTAGAGTCATGTGCTCTAAATCACCTACGAACAACTCAGGGAACAGATTTTCACTCAGAGAAGTCAGTTCTCAGAGAGGTCAGTGTTCAAGAGCATAAGGAACGGTAGGAGAGGAACAAAAGATAAAACAGAAGACAATGCTGTGCTACTGTATAAATCCTTAGCCAAGAAACGTTTGAATAGTGAACACAGTCCTCACTTTCCACTAAAGCAAAGATATAACAGTGCTATGAAGGTGCTGAAAAAGGCATCAAGGATAACAAAAAGTATGGAAGGGTTTTGACCATATGAGCAATCATATAGGCAGAACTCCTAGAAGAGTTGTTACTAAGCAGAGTCATGACAAATATATATTAAAAAAAAATAAAAAATAAAAAAATAAAAAAACATGAATGATGGGAAAAGTGTCTTGCTTAGAAGTAAACATTTCTTACAATGTAAAACTGAATGGAAAATAAACCAGTAACAAGACCAGAATATAAGTTTTAAACTTTCTCCACATGATGAATGCTTAATTTATGGACCTTATTGTTCACTGTGTTGCACATACCTAAATATATATTAAAAAAAAAAAAAAAAAGATAAATATCAAGTATGAAACACAAAAATTAGAAACAAACTATCATTCGAGTAGTCCCTAAGTCACAACTTATTAGAAATTGGTTATATCTCTCTGCCTGTTCTATTTGTATATTTTTTGCATAAATTTTAATGTGATTACATTTTTAAAAAGCAGTTATATTATACACCCCATTCCTAAATTTTTGCTCATCCCTTAGTCTTAGAACTGAGGTATCCTGTATGAATTTTCTGCCATATTGTATTTTCGAAGTTTAGATAGGGCACGGGATGTGATTAAGAGGATTTGTTGTTTTCCAGCAAGGACTAGTTGTATAACTCCATTTTCTCCATCATATTTCAGATAGCAATTAGTCTTCAGGAAAGAATCAAGTATTATCAATGTTTTCTGCTTCTAAACTCAAAGGTGACTCTAGAATGTTTCATTTTAAAAATATCATTGTTCGGGACTACAAATTATATAATAAAGTAGATTTCTAAGTGTTCAGTGCCCTTTTATACTTACAGTTACGCTCCATTTTCTGAATTTCTGATTTGCATCTGACCTGCAATTTTTTGGCACTTTCAGAAGTATTTTTGTAGTTCAATGAATTGTTTAACTCCTATATTAGGTGATTTGGAGGGTACCTACACTTACTTGTTTGCTGACTTGTTTCCATTTAAATTTGTGTTCTATATGAAATAAATTACATGTTTTATTCTCATATCAAAGATAGCATTAGCCCACAACAGGAAGTTGGGAAGAAAAAGAACTATTTTTGAAGATTTAAAATAAATAAATAAATAAATAATAAACAGAGTGTTAAAAGTGAAACCCAAAGAAATAGTCTCCAACTCAAAAAGCCCCCATATTAGCTTTCCTCTAATCCACACAGGATTTTTGGAAATTCATATTTCCAACTTTTACTTGAATATTTAAGTTTATGATAAAAAACTACATAAAATCCAGTAGTAAATCTCATCATTAATGGGGCCACATCTGGCTGGTGGATGGTCACTAGTGGGGTCCCTCAAGGCTCCATTTTAGGGCCAGTCCTCTTCAATGTCTTTATGATTTGGATGTAGGACTAGAAGGTGTTTTGAGCAAATTTGCTGACGACACCAAACTTGGAGGAGTTGTGGACTCTGTTGAGGGTGGAAAGGCCTTGCAGAGGGATCTGGACAGATTGGAGAGCTGGGCGATCAACAAGCACATGAAGTTTAACAAAGGCAAGTGCCAGGTCCTGCACCTGGGATTGGTCAACCCTGGTACAGACTGGGTGATGAGACGCTGGAGACCTGCATAGAGGGATCTGGGGGTTGTGGTTGACAGCACGTTGAATATGAGCCAGCAGTGTGCCCAGGCAGTCAGGAAGGCCAACCGTATCCTGGGATGCATCAAACACAGCATCACTAGTCAGTCGAGGGAGGTGATTGTCCCGCTCTACTCGGCGCTGGTCTGGCCTGACCTTGAGTACTGTGTGCAGTTCGGTGCACCACAGTACAAAAAGGACATTAAACTGTTGGAGAGTGATGAGGATGGTGAAGGGCCTAGATGGGAAGACGTATGAGGAGTGGCTGAGGGCACTGGACCTGTTCAGCCTGGAGAAGAAGGCTGAGGGGGGACCTCATCACTGTCTACAACATCCTCACGAGGGAGAGTGGAGAGGCAGGCGATCTGTTCTTTGTAAACACCAGTGATAGGACCTGCAGGAATGGTGTTAAGCTGAGGCAGGGGAAGTTTAGACTGGACATCAGGAAGAGGTTCTTCACTGAGAGGGTGGTTGCACACTGGAACAGGCTCCCCAGGGACGTAGTCACTGCACCAAGCCTGTCTGAATTTAAAACGTGTTTGGACTGTGCACTTAGTTACATGGTCTAAACTTTTGCGCAGACCTGTGCAGTGCCAGGAGTTGGACTTGATGATCCTTATGGGTCCCTTCCAACTCAGGAGATTCTATGATTCTATGATTCTATGATTCTTTGATTCATGTAGAGAATTTTTTTTTGCTACACTGAAATATTCTGACTCCTAGATAAGACTAAGGAGTGCGTATGCTACAAAGGTGCCTGTAACACTTGACCTAAGCCTTCCAAGGATTTATTGAGAGCAGAAGCTTAATCACCATACAGAGTGATTCTTAGAATGATCCTCTCTCTATTTACTCAAATGACATCCACGGATACTGGACTCACTAAACTAAAGATAGCCTTGGTTCTTACCTTTCATTCATAGAAAAAATGCAATGTTGGTTTAGAAACATTTTTACATTAAAGAATTACAGCGGAGAAAAAAAAAAAAAAAAAAAAAAAAAAGGTTCTTCTGTAAGAAGTTAGAGAGTTTGAGGGTGCAACAGAAAAATGCAGGAGTCAAACAATTTTCTTCTATATCTTCATTTTCACTACCCTCAAGAAAATTGTTTTCTGACATTGTGTCTAATGTCAGTGGTTTGTAAGATGAACTCCAAGCACTCCTAGAGATGGGACAATTATTCAGTCCTGGTACCATCTATATATAGTTTGACAGTTTGGAGAAACTTTCTTTACTGTAGACACCAGGATATGCATAGTATCCAACACACCATGCTGCAAATGGTGAATGTCATAATATAAAATTGTCTGACAAATGTTTAATATGTTATTTCATTTTTCTGTTATTGTTAAAATTTTAATGAGAAAATTTTGCTTTTTTACTGGAATTCACTAACATTTCTATTAAATACTTGAAAACTTTTGCTTTTTTGTTAATGTAAATATAATAGAAAT
Organism: Aythya fuligula; assembly: GCF_009819795.1. Taxonomy (NCBI): domain Eukaryota; kingdom Metazoa; phylum Chordata; class Aves; order Anseriformes; family Anatidae; genus Aythya; species Aythya fuligula. The sequence continues at coordinate 19,309,656 of NC_045559.1, forward strand.
GCTGTATTTTTATTTTTCAAGGAGCTGTGGGATTCAAACATCAAAAATAAAAGTTTTTTCATTTTAAAGTTTGTGAGTAGTATTGAGCAAAAAAAATATTATCCTGAGTTTTGTTCCTACACTCTTGTTTACAAGACACTGAGTTATTCAATCTGCAAATAAATGTAGAAATGACTTAGACAATATATCAGAACCAAGAAATGTAGAATAATGAGCAGACAAAGTTGTCTTTGAAGCATATTTTATAGAAATCATAATTAGTGAGGGAAAAAACCAAAACACTCTTCATTTCCTAGTTAAACTACTTGCAATTTGTTATTCTTCATTATATGAGTCTCTAACTACAGTGAGGAATCATCTTTGCTTAAATTATTCCTTCCATTCCTATAGTCATTCTTCCTCTTTATTTTACCAAAACAGATGCACAGCAATTTCCTGTTATTTAAATACCCAAAAGGCTACCTTGCAGATAGTATAACTGTTCAAAATCTTCACAAAACTACATTGAGCCAGTATGATTTTGATTGTGGCAGGCAAGTTGTAGTGATTATCAGGCCTGTGAAATCCTGATCGTCAGGGAGTTGGTATTAGTTAGGCATTTTTTCATCACATTCTGTCTAAATTACAGCAATCCAATAGAACTGGAGAACATGGAGCTGGCAACCTCTAGAAAACTTATCTACAACCTGTCTCATCAGCAAGAACTATGGCACAAGAAAGCTATTCTCTGTTTCTCACATTCAAGAAGAATGTTGAGTCCAGTTAAAAATCTCTATTCTTACCTTCCATAGCATATACTGATACTTTCCAAAAATCATCTAACACCTCAGAGCTCAGCATGTGCAATTTCATTACAAAAGAACTTTCTTTTGGAAATAAAAAATTCACTTTTCAGGAGACAGATGTTTTTACTATGATATGCAAACAGTTGCTTACAACTTTAATTGCAACCTATTTGTGTAGGCAGTCTTCAAAGTCAAACACCCTTGAGGAACATAGAATCAATGATGACGTAGATGATCTGGAAGCATCTATTCAGCTTGCATACTTCAGCTTGCAGTAATTTAATTTCATTCACATGGAGCTGAGGCCAAACTAATAGGTTTATGACCCCATAAACATTATTATTTCTGGTGCAATGATGCAAAAATATATATAGCTTGCTTCTTAATTTGAGTGGTAAGATGACATGGCACTTATGCGATGTGTCTCGTGTCTCATGTCTCAAACATGGGTCTCATTTTTACATTCATTGAGAAATATTAACAATTGTTTTATAACTTTCTTGTCCTTAACTACTTTATTTTCTTTAAGTATCTCTAATGCAGACTGTAGTGCATACTCTTAAAAAAGGCTGAAATAAAACTCTGGATAAATAAAATACCTCATGCAAAATTCTAAAGACGTTCTGGCCACTCTGAAACAGAAAGTGAACAAGTAACAGACATAACTGCATCAATAAATGAACTTCCAGATGGTTCTGATAGTCTTAATATCAAAGAATGAATGAATGAATGAATGAATGAAAGAAAGAAAGAAAGAAAGAAAGAAAGAAAGAAAGAAAGAAAGAAAGAAAGAAAGAAAGAAAGAAAGATAATTGTATAACAAACCAAAAGAAATTAACTACCTGCCTGGTGAACCTATTGTCTGACTTTTCCAATCTCATGCTTGGTAGCTATTCATATTTTTAGAATACTCTCTCACTGCTGGGATTCTTATTAAGACAGCCTAGTTGAGCAATGAGATTTTAAAAAGCCCGGAAAGCAATATTCAAACATATATGGAATGTGTTCAGCAGTTACATCCCCCTCAAAAAAAAAAAGAAAAAAAAATATATATATATATATTTTCAAGCATGAAGGATCATTACTTTCAGTAATTAAGTGAAGATTCCTCCAGGATAGAATTGTATGCTGTTGTTTTCACTAATTACAATTTTGTTAAGAGTACTAGGCTTTAATTTACCACAGATACTCTATTCCACTTGATTATAAACAAACATTTTATCTTGGATTATAATTGCTCTTTTCCTCATGCAAATTATATTTTTTGAATGACAGTTATTTTCTGTTGAGAGTTATCTATGCTAGATCTATTGTTTCTACTGGGATTTGCACCTCCTAAGGAAATTTGTTTTTAATCTGCTCTTTATTCACACGCTGCAGGATGCAAACACATAGATGTTTCCTTGAGTCCATGAGGAACTGTCACCCTCAGACCTAGCAGACTCTACTTTTCTCTTAGGCCAGTTTAAGGAAATAATTGTTGTTTATTTGTATAAGGATATAATGTGGTCTTTTAGTGAGATTACTAAAGGATTTGATTTACACCTCCAAGATGTATGGAATTTGTTTTGTTAAGTTTCTGCTGATTTTCAACCATAAGCAAGATGTATACCCTTGCAGGGAAAAGTAGTTGTCAAGTTTCCTACCTGTAGGACTGGGACATACCTCAGAAGATCACTTAGTTCATTCACCTTGTGCCTCAAGGCAGGAGTGTCTCTAACTAGGTCATTTTTCAGAGAAGTGCTTCTTGTCATGTCTTGAGACCCACGGCTGTACAGGCAACACATTTCAGCACTTCGTTATCTTTAATAGCATTAGAGTTTTTACCCACCGTCTAATATAAATCTGTCCTGTTGCAATTTAAAGCAGTACTACTTGCCTTGTCTTTCACAAGGATGGAAAGTAGTAGTATTTATGTATATGAAAATTGTCATTATGTTCAATTTTCCTTTTTTTCTCCTCTTCTCAAACTAAAAATCCTTTTTCTTTCATGTTTGACTTTTAATCATTCATATTATTCTTCAGCAGACAATCATCAGTTACTCTACATCTTTAAATTAAGTGCAACACAGTGCAGGAAACAGTGTTTAAACTGAGACATTTTCAAGAACTAATGAAAAAGAACTATTTCTTGTTTTGCAACTGATTTTGCCTTTTTTTTTTTTTTTTGGGGGGGGGGGTGTCAAATCTGACTGTGAAACAATTTTCTACACCACGTTTGTTTCTGAGTTTCAAAGATGTAAGCGATTACAGAGGCTGAAGATCAGTGAGGTATTCAAATAACTTAATCTGATGCCTCCATGCTACTGAATACTTCAAATCACTTTTAAAATCTAGGTTGGGACAAATATTTGCAGGTATTTCAGTGCCTAAAGATACAATAGATGATTGGACATGTTTTCTAAAGTCACTAAGAATACAATGCTGATGCAGATCCTTATATTTCTTTGAGGATCTAGACACAGCTGGATGATTCTCACTGATAACTGCAGGATATAAGAATCTAAGTGTTTCTTAACAGAAACTATCTGCATCTTTTCACATCAAAATACCACCAAAAAACTGTTAGAAAACAGCTCTGCAGAGAAGTCTTGGTGGACAACAAGTTAACCATAAGTTAGCAATGTGTCTTTGTGGCCAGTGTTATCCTGAAGTGCATTTGGAAGAGTGTTTCCAGCAGGTTAAGAGATGATATCCTCCCCCTCTGCTCAGCCTTGGTGTGGCCTTATCAGTACTGTGTCCTGTTTTGGACTCCCTAGTCCAAGGGAGACATGGAGCTCCTAGAGAGAGTCTAGCAGAGGGCTATGAAGATGATTACGGGACTGAAGCATCTCTCTTATAAGGAAAGGCTGGGAATGATCAGTCTTGATTAGCTTGGAGAAAATAAGGCTGAGAGGGGATCTTATCAATGTATTCAAAAGAGAGTGTCATCCTCTTAAAGAGGATGGGACCAGATCCTTTTCAGTGGTGCACAGTGACAGGATAAGAGTCAATGGGCACAAAATGAGACGTAGGAAATTCCATCTGAATATGAGGGGGAAAAAAATCTTTACAGTGAGAGTGCCAGAGCTCTGGAAAACATTGCTCAGAGATATCTCTGGAGATATTCCAAACCTCCCTGCAGGTGATTCTATGCAGTGTGCTCTGGTGCTTGCGCAAGAGGATTGGACCATCTCCAGAGGTCTCTTCCAACCTCAACCACTCTGTTTCTCCATGACTGGTTTTTAGAAACGTGTTTGGAATTTTTCTCTAATTTTGTTTTAAATGTATGTAAAATGAAGGGGAAAAGTTAACGAAATTTTAAGTAACTCTTTGGAAAGCACTTTGTAATCTCAGATATAAAGAGTTACATGTGTCCTAATTACAAACATTTAAATAAGTTTCTCTTTAACTGCAAAGAAGCAATGGTTGGATGGTAAAATAACCCTAAAAATGGTAAATAAAACCATCAACAGTTTCTCAAGAATAGCTACCAAAATTTAAAATGTTCATATTCATTGTTTGCTTCTCTGTTACAGGTAAGAGAAATTTTATTTTGATTTCAAAATATGAAATTCATTAAATTGAGACACTATCTACTTTAATCAAAAAGATACTAAATACATTTTAAATTATAGAAGTTTTCACAGCATAAAGTTATCATAGCTTTCTAAACACCTGAATGGATAGTAGTGGTGAATAGGAGGCAATTCTAAACTGAGTTACTGGTTTTCTGAAAATACGTGTAAGCTATTAAAAAAAAAAAAAAAAAAAGAGTGCTTAAGAAAAAAAAAAAAGTGCTTGAAGTCACTAGAAATAGAAAAGAAAGAGGCATGCTAAGTAAAACAGGAAAATAGACTAGAAGTTACCTGCCTCCATGGTAGTGTTTCTGAGATCCAAATATAATCAGGAAGTTCCCTGAAGACTTAGAATTTCTTCTGACTGCAGAAGACACAATTTTAAAGAAAACGATCAAGCTACTCAACCTAAAGATTTCTACAAGTTTTACCATTGTGATAATTTAATGAATCCTCTGAGACTGCTCATCTAACTTGCTGTACTTTATAACTGCTGATAGTTTGAGAGAATTTGAGCAAACCAAAATAAGCCCTCTTTTAAAACAAAATGTTTCCCTTCTCCTTTTCTCTATTATTATCCTGCCTGATTTCCCCAAACCGTATCACTCAAAAAGTCACATACACAAATCAATTTATCTGACACTGTGATCCTCTCTAGTACATTTCTTCAGATCATCCAAATAATGGAAAAGATGTCTCAACCCTATCACTATCTCAACAAAACTCTCTCCTAGAAGAATATAGATGGATATAGAATATAGATAGATACAGAATAAAGATTGTCAGATTAAACTAGGCTGTAGAGGGATGACTTCTTCTACCCCTATCCAGTTCATAAAGTCCTATGACAAATTGGCCACTGATGGCCTCCACGTTAACTATTTGAACTCCTAACTTTCTAGGAAGGTGGAAATAATATATCCACATCCTTACCTGTAGAATACAATATAGAGCATGTACCAGTGTTCACATAAATCTTTCACAAGGTTACACCTTTCTGTCAAAGTAATACCCTTCCTGCATCACAGTCCCTGAGCTACCATCTACAAGCCTTTAGTGAAATGCGCAAAAAGCTAAGAGATTGAAACTCCTATTTTCTTTTGGGAGTCTCTTCTGAGCTTAAGGAGCTCCTGTACTGATACTTTGCTCTTTCTGTCATAAGAAGAAATTATGGATTTGCTTCTTTCTGCTGATTTTTTTTTTCCAAAGGGGATTGGACCAGGGAAATCTATTAAAGTTATAGAATGCAGAACTTGCAAATAAGCCCATGATCACAGAGGTATCCCATGGGAAGAGAAAAAGTGGAATTTGTTCCTTTATTGTTCCTGTTTTTAAAGAGAAGTGAGTAGCTAATGCACTGCCATAATACTTAAAAGTGGAAGAAAGAAATATTCCTATTATTGCAGTAAAGTATTTGAAAGTGCTTTCCACATGTTTACCAACTTATAGATATCAATTTTGAATGATACATTTGTCAGCTTACCTGACAAGATTAGGTTAAAGGCACAAAAGGGCAAAAAAATATACCTACATTTTGCTGGTCCATTGACTAATGGGGAAACACTTTTTTTTTTTTTTTTTTTGAAAATGTTTACGTGCATTTATTTCAAATGTTCTTGCTGGGTTTATTGTAGGAGTCTTGTTGCTCTGATTTTTTTTTTTTTCTTCCTAGTATCTATGTTACTTCTCAAGATTATTATGAAATGACCTTGTTACACGTTTCCATTCCTTCATATGAAATGTCCCATTCACTCTCATTCATTAAATTTCTGCCACCTGATTTTGTATCTGTGATTTTTTGTTACTGTTATTGTTTTTTGAAGGATATAACAGGCTACAATCAAATGTTTTCTTCAAAGTGAAAGTCTGATTTTTGGAGGGTCACAACACTTCTTCACAACTTGTGAGAATAAATTTTATAAAAAAATCTAAAAAATTCAAAGATTTGATACTTCAATATCTACCTGTATATAAATATATATCTACCTGTTTAGAGGCATTTTCAGTTTTGCAATAATGCAATATGTTACTTGTCTATCAAGCACCAATACTATTCTTAAAAGAATACCCCTTGTAAGTTGTTTAATTTGAATATGAACAGGCAAACAAGATGTGAAAACTCAGTCAAAAAAGCTGAAACTCTCGTTTGGTTAATGTTTTTGCAGTGGTAAGCCGAGGGGGAAGCTGGCCTCCTACAATTAACTTACTATTTTTTGGAAACTTTGGATTTATCACTTGAGTTTATCCAATCCCAAAAGTTTATTCACACAAGACTAAACTCCAACACTGTAATGCTCAATGGACATGATTGAAATTAAGAATATTATTAGTACATTTTAAAAAAAATGAATCATCAACATTCAGGTTGAATGAATTTCAGTAGCATCTATGAAACTCCTCTACTAACACAACTATTACTAACAAACTATTACTAACAACTATTACTACAACTATTACCAACAAACTAGGGAAATGAGAAACTACAAGAAGACTAAACAACACTTTCCCCCCATCCACCTACTTTTGCGTCCTCTCCTCGAGCATTACAGACAAATGGGGAATGGGGGCTGTGATCCCTAACACTTCATCTTTGCCGCTCCTTCACTCCCTGCCCCTGCTCCCTGTGGGGTCTCTCCCACTGGGTGCCGTCCTTCCCAAACTGATCCTGCATGGGCTTCCCACAGGCAGCAGATCTTCAAGAACTGCTTCCACACAGCTCCATACCATGGGGTCCATCCTTGAGGAGCAAACTACTCCAACATGGGTCCCCCATGGGCATCAGCATTCCCCAGGCCCCCTGCTCCTGCGTGGGCTCCTCTCCACGGGCTGCAGCTCCTGCCCGGGGCCTGCTCCTGCAGGGGCTCTCCATGGGCCACAGCCTCCTCCAGGCCACATCTACCTGCTCCACTGGGGGCTCCTCCACCAGCTGCACCGTGGAGATCTGCTCCATGTGGGACACATGGGCTCCACGGGGACAGCCTGCTCCACCAGGGGCCTCTCCACAGGCCACAGGGGAACTTGTGCTGCATGCCTGGAGCACCTCTTGCACTCCTTCTGCACTGAGCTTGGTTCCTGCAGGGCTGGTTCTCACTCCTCTCTGCCAGCTGCTGTTGAAAAGCAGTTTTTGTTGTCATTGTTTGTTTGCTTGCTTTTCATTTCTTAAATCTGCTTTCACAGAGGTGTAAACGACATCTCTTACTGGCTTGGCTCTGGACAGCAGCAGGTCCCTTTTGGAGCCAGCTGGAACTGCCTCTTGCCTAACATGGGGCAGCTTCTGGACTCTTCTCAGAGGCCACCCATGCAGCCCCCTGCTACCAAAACCTTGCCACGTAAACCTAATACAGACAGAAAAAGACAGAATTTTCCTGATCACTTCTTATGCAATTTAATATATTACCATACACACTGCAAATAGAAAAATACTAACATTTTCAAATTAAAATCTGTCTTATCTTAGGTGATAGCCTGTTTATTGTCAGAAAAGTGTCTTGATCATGGAAAACTGAAAGTAAGAAAACATAAATTCAAAGAATAATGCAACATCAGAGACATTAGAACATATCCAAAGAGTGGTAATTTCTTTGAATTAAAGGGAAGATAAAAACTTGAACAGGTCTGATTGAAAGGGGTGGATAAATTTAATTAACACCTTTTATTCATTTCATGTCTTAAATCTTTAATTATTCACACAAATTTGGATATCATGTGAGTTGGTGTAAGAGGCTTAAACTCCTAAATTAGTTGCCATTTTTAATATTGTTAAATCTGTGCATTCATAGTGTGGCAGGACTGCTGTAATGAGCTATACCAAAATAAATATATAAATAAATAAATAGAAATCTGTATCCTTTCTGTGTACTAGACAGTCTTTGCCAACTCTCAGACACTGTGGCAGCAATGATTTATTCAATCCAATCAAATATGTAGGACACAAAAGCAGTTCTTCAGCCAAAAAATCTGGAACAAATGGATAATTGAAGGGAAACCTAGGGACAGCCCATTGGAAGACAGTACAAGGTAGGTTTACATGATTTGGTTTAAAATTTCTACCAGTCAACCATTTCCCCCCTTCCCCCCCCCCCCCCCCCAAAAAAAAAAGTCCTTATTCATTTACATATGCATTACATTTATGCAAATTACTGGTGTGAGGAAAAATGTTGCATTGGTAACATTTTCATCATGTACTTCACGGATGGAACTGGACTTGTGCATCCCAGAAGACTGAATAATCAAATGAAAGGGCTTAGCTTCTGTCTGGAGGACTTCAAAATCCCACAGCCTTCCTTGGCCTGATCTACTTTCTAGTGTGCAGTGACCTTAAGCATTATCGCTAAATCTTTAGCCTTAGAAACCCTAAGCCCTTGAGAGCAGCAACATGCTATATGTGAAGTTGGAAAGTAAAGAGCAAGATATATGAGAGCTTTGGCCTTTATGTTGATCTACTAATCCTAGCACAAAATTTATAATTGCGGCCCATTGCTAGAGCCTTGGAAATTTGCCTGTTCAGTTAAATCACAGGCACAGCCCAGCAGCTGTTCTAGGTAGCTGGGCAAAATTGCTGCAATCCTCCCTTCCCATCAAATATACACATCACTCGGACAGCATCATTGGTGTTTGTTCCTAGAATACATGAATTCAGAAGAAAACAGACATTTTAGAAGAAAACCAACAAATTCATGAACATTTCAGAAGAAAACGGACAAATTAATAACTCCTGTTACGATTATATCCTGTAAATCTTCTTAGGTACCCAGATCTTGTAGATCACCTATAGGCAACACTGATTCTATGATTTGTCACTGAAGATGTATATCACCATACTTTTTCTGATTCTACTGGCTCTGTTCTAGTATGTGAAATACATTTAACTATTTTTGAAACTCATTTTAAATGTGGTGGCTTCTGTATCATTTAGCTATACTCTAAAGTCCTGACAATGTTAAACTTTCCTTTAGAAAAAAAGAACAAGAATATGACCTATATTAGCTTTGATTCTGCCTACTATATGCTTCCTGTTTTCAGTGGAGAGAACCAATATAAAATCCACAACAGCAAGAGAAGGTAATACAGAAACTTTTGAAACCACATTTTTCTGATGAAATGTTAATCATTTTATGATTTTTTTTTTTTCAAGGGAAAAGAAGATTTGGTGTTACTTAAAGATTACTGGATCATTAACATACATCAGAAAATATAACCACTTCGATGAAATCAATGAAAGTTTAGGAGCTTTCAACACCTGATAATCTGATGCATTCCTTGTATCAGTGCAGCTACCATTACTGTCTATAGGTGATGTGAATAAAAGGTTTGTGGCATGTTTATAATTCATCTTGCTAGAGCCTATTAGGTATTAAAATTAAACAGATGAAAAGAAAGGAATTGACAATTTACAGCCTTTTTAGTATTTGATAATGATAAGTACTAATTATAGTTAAAAACCACCTACAAGAAAAAAAAAAAAAAAAGAGAAAGGGGAAAAAATACTATTTGATTATAAACTGAAGTTACAGCCCATTTGATTTAGCTGTGATTGGATATGATACTTGTAACCAGGCATACTATCATAATCATCACTCAGATGTCTCTGCATTACACATTATATTTTTCATGCTTTTAACCATCCACTCTGAAATGCTGTAAAATGAACCTTCAGAGATCATACAGAATACAGTAGTGACTGTTACATTATGTTTCTTTGTGGGTTATAAATGTACAGATATAATTTGTTCTAATATACTCCTGTGAAAGGACTGTTCAATATGTAACAGTGACCCTGAAGGTTTCATTGTTTTCTTTATTTGCAGGAGAAAAAATTGACATCATAGTTCATAGACAAGCTTTTGCATATTAGAGAAGTTTGTTCAAGAAATGCTAAAGTTTCACTATAACATTAATAAAATACCCCACCTCACTCCCCACTTCAGGAAACAGGTATATTTAAAGAACAAACTGTAAATACCAACTGTATACATTTTTCCTCAGAATAACTGATTTAATTTTCAGGCAAACAAAAATATGATAGTCTGCATGTCTCTGAAATGTCAAGAACATTTTCCTTTCAATGTTTGTATAGATGCCATTGCCAGACTGCCTCAAACTCTGGGTAATTCTTTATTTAGACAATAACTGTCAAGCCAATAAAAAAGGATTCTAAATGACCTGAAAGGCCTGAAACCCTTGAACAAAAGTGTTTTGTGTGTGTGTGTGTGTGTGTGTGTGTGTGTGTGAGAGAGAGAGAAAGGGATGATGGCTAAGACAACTATGGAGTACAATGGAATTAAAAAAAAAAAAAAAATCACTCTCAGATCACTCAGAAAGAAGTTTGCTCTGTCTGATGTTGAGCTTCTGAAGTGATGGGTGTATGAGAAGCAAAAACGTAATTGATAATCAGAGTTGTGAGAAGCTGCTTTTCAAACTGAGCAGAAAACTCCATTTTACATCTATTTAATCACAAAAAGTCCTAGAACTTCTGATGTGTCAAAAAATATGCCAGTGTACACATTCTATCAAGAACTTGCATCATGGTTCTGCAGTCAGGGAGGCTTCCCTACTGTTACTCAATTCCTACTGCCAAAACAGCATCTCAGTGCTATCATCAGTATGTCAATGAATGAAAGAAAGAATACTACTGCCTTTATTGTGGGATCAGGTATTTTCTTCTGAAGCAGAGTTAGAGGTGTTTCATTTCAAGTATTTATGTTTTCAAGTTCTGTAATACATCTGCTTAGTTAACTAAAGTAGAAATCCATTGAGCATGGATTTTGTCTTCCCATTTTTCTTTCTGAGCTCTCATACCTCATATTTAAGGTCTGAGTTTACAAAAGAAACTGAAATAAAGGTTTGTAGAAACATTGTATTGTCTGATCAATTGCATTATATCTTAAATTCTGCAGTATTACAATGTACGGCATTGCAATTAAACTTGTAGTGCAAAACAATAGTAGATATTTACTGTTACTTTCATTATATTTAATTTATTAGCTAAAAACTAACTGCCCAGAGAGGTCGTGGATACCCCATTCCTGGAAGCGTTTAAGGCCAGGTTGGATGGGACTTTGACCAAGTGGTAGGTGTCCATGTCCATGTCAGGTGGTTGGAACCAGATGATATTTAAGGTTCCTTCCAACCCAAGCCAGTCTATGATTCTACAATTCTGAGTGCTCACACCCCATTACGTGATTATACTGCTCAGTAACAGGCTTAATTCTGGCACAGACACAATGGTCCTAGACTATGTCTGACAGTGGTTGCAGAAGTCACAGAGCCCCGAAACTATTTCCTGTGGGCAACTCAGAAATGGCCATCCTCTTTGGGGATAGGCAAGCTGGCAATCACAGTTGATAAGTTGGCCTCAGGACCACCATAGAGTGCACTGTGGCCATTTTTATATTTTATATTTTTAATGGCAACATAAAGGGACAAGGACATAGGTATCAATAACATTTGTTAAAGACATTTGAACTGGGTTCTTAAAGGAGACTTTCTAGTACTTAGGAGGATGCTGTATCATAGTGGAACCCCACAAGACAGCATACCCTGTGAGTCAGGTCCCATCATGAACTTCTACCAAAGCATTTAGTACTGAAAATATTATGCTCTGAACCGATTATTGACTCAAATGACCATACATTTGCTCTCAATTGTAATGGTTTTATTGTGACTCTCGTGTTAGATATTTTCTCCTGAAAGACAAATATCATTATAAACACATCACAGCTTTCCTCAGAAAAGTAAGGTCTTGATTGTTGCAGGGGAAGGGTAGAAGACCTGGTCATAGTCTGATGGCTTAGTTGAAAACCAATAAACAATAAACATAACAGACAATAAACATAAAGCTAATGTTATAGTGTTTTCTTGTCTAAGCCTGTGTGTTTTGAACATTACAGATAGGATCACAAACCAGAATAACATTGAGTTATTATGGTTTATCAAATCATTATTTTTCAGCTGAGCCATAGGCAACTGACTGGGGACAAACAGGATCATCTCCCAGCTGTAAATTGAAACATATTAAATATAAACCATGCTCATGATTACCATGTGATTTTTTTTTGTTTTGTTTTGTTTTGTTTGGTGTTTTTGTTTTGTTTTGTTTTGTTTTGTTTTTTTAAGGATCAGAGGAAACATTGGTCCATTACCGAAAGAGAACGGTCACCTCACAAACAGGGCATAGACAAAGCAGAGTTGCTTAATGCCTTCTTCACCTCTGTCTTCAACATCGATGATGGTCTCTGGGGACCCCATGTGCCCTGAATGGGATTGTGACTGTGAGAATGATAAACTCTCAGCCAACCCCAGAGTTGTGAAGGATTTCCTACTTCACCTGGATGCATCTAACCCATAGGGCCCAATGGGATTCAATCCAGAGATTCATCAGAGAGCTAGCTGATGTCACCATAAGACCTCTCTCAATTTTTTTTCTATGGTCTTGGGAATCTGAAGAGATTCCCATTGACTGGAAGCTGGCAAATATTGTACCAGTTTTCAAGAAGGGCAAGAAAGAAGACCCTGGTAATTACAGGTGTGCCAGTCTCCCTTCAGTGCCTGGTAAAGTTATAGAGAAAACTATTCTGGGAGTTATTGAAAAACACCTGAAGGTCAATAAGGTCATTAGTCATAGCCAAAATGGGTTCACAAGGGAAAGGTCCTGTTTAACAAACCAAATTTCTTTTTATGAAAAGGTCACCCATCTAACTGACAAAGGTAAGCTGGTTGATGTAATATTTTTGTATTTATGTAAAGCTTTACATACTGTTTCTTACAGTATCCTTCTGGACAAAATGTCCAGCATAAAGCTAGAAAAATACATAATATGAAGGAGAACAATTGGCAGATGGTTTGGGCTCAAAGTGTAAATGGAGTTACATCTGGCTGGTGGCCAGTCACTAGTGGGGTTCCTCAAGGCTCCATTTTAGGGTCAGTTCTATTCAATGTTTTCATAACCATTGATCTGGATAGGCTGCACTGATGGGCTGAGGTCAACTGCATGAAGTTTAACAAGGCCAAATGCCGAGTCCTCCACCTGGGATTCAATAACCCCAAGCAGAGCTACAGGCTGGGAGATGCGTGGTTGGAGAGCTGCCTGGTAGAGAAGGACCTGGGAGTGATGGTGGATAGTCGGCTGAATATGAGCCAGCAGTGTGCTCAGGTGGCCAAGAAGGCCAACGGCATCCTGGCTTGCATAAGAAACAGTGTGACCAGCAGGGCTAGGGAGGTGATTGTCCCCCTGTACTCAGCTCTGGTGAGGCCGCACCTCGAGTACTCTGTTCAGTTTTGGGCCCCTCACTACAAGAAGGACATCGAGGTGCTTGAGTGGGTCCAGAGAAGGACGACGAAGCTGGTGAGGGGCCTGGAGAACAAGTCCTACGAGGAGCGGCTGAGGGAGCTGGGCTTGTTCAGCCTGGAGAAAAGGAGGCTCAGGGGCGACCTTATCGCTCTCTACAGGTACCTTAAAGGAGGCTGGAGTGAGGTGGGGGCTGTTCTCCCACGTGCCTGGTGACAGGACGAGGGGGAATGGGCTTAAGTTGCACCAGGGGAGTTTTAGGTTGGATGTTAGGAAGAACTTCTTTACCGAAAGGGTTGTTAGACATCGGAACAGGCTGCCCAGGGAAGTGGTGGAGTCACCATCCCTGGAAGTCTTCAAAAGACGTTTAGATGTAGAGCTTAGGAATATGGTTTAGTGGGGACTGTCAGTGTTAGGTCAGAGGCTGGACTCGGTGATCTTGAGGTCTCTTCCAACCTAGAAATTCTGTGTGTGATTCTGTGTGATAAATTACTTGGATATAGGTCCGGAAGGTGTGTTGAGTAAGTTTGTGGATGACACTAAACTGGGGGGAGCTGCTGACTCCATCAAAGGTAGAGAAGCCTTCCTGAGAGACCTTGACATATTAGAGGGCTGGGCAATCACCAACAATATGAAGTTTAACAAGATGAAGTGCCTGAATCTGCACCTTTGAAGGTGCAACCCTGAGTTTGCAGACTGACGGATGAGAGGCTGGAGAGCATCCCCACTGAAAGGGACCTGGGTGTTCTGGTTGACATCAGGTTGAATATAAGTCAACAGCATGCCCTGGCAGCCAAAAGCGACAACCATATTCTGGGGTGTGTAAAGCATGGCACTGTTATCTGATCAAGGGAAATGATTGTCCTACTCTGTTCTGTGCTGGTGCAGCCTCACCTTGAGTACTGTGTACAGTTTTGGGCACCACAGTATAAAAAGGACGTAAAACTATTACAGCATGTCCAAAGGAGGGCTACAAACACAGTGAAGGGTCTAGAGGGCAAGATGTATGAGGAACAGCTGAGGTCACTTGGTTTGTTCAGCCTAGAGAAGAGGAGACTAGAGGAGTGGAGACCTCATTGTGGCCTATAGCTTCCTCATGATGGGGAACAGAGGGACAGGAACTCTCTCTTCTCTCCAGTGATCAATAGGACTTGAGGAAATGGCATGAAGCTATAACAAGGAAAGTTCAGGTTGGATATCAGGAAAAGATTCTAAACCTGCCATGTCAGCCCCCAAATACTCAGTTATCTGCTGTTTCATAAACAGCTTTTTCAGTCAATTTAACCTTATTTTATTTAATCCACGTTGCCTATTCATCTTGTCATTTTGCTATCCCAATCCATTCCTTGAGAATCAACCCCTCTTCTCTATAAGTAACTACACAATGCTATATTCACATAGTTTCTTCCATTATCCATCAGCTTCACATTCTTCTTTATATTAGGAGTTCAGATGAAGTGTCTTTAGCTTAAAAGTACAGATGCAGAGGTATCTCATCCAGAACATAAAAGGTTCTTTTATGCCCACAAGAGAACCTGTCAGAAATATGGGCATCTGTTATATTGCTGGCTAGCAAGGACACTAAAAAGGTGCATATATATTTACATACATACATACATACATATATATAATGTATAAAGGATCAGAAAAAGAAATAAAGAAAAAAAAATGTTCATTAATGTTGGCTTGCAGTAACAATTTATTAAGAACACCAGGAAAATTCCAAAGTGGTCCAGTTACAGTAGATCAATGAATTACCACAAGTAAATGCCTCTGAGTTTTCTGCCCCTTTCTTTCCAAATATGAAGCAAATGAACATAGTGTAAAAAATCCCAAATAGTTATTTTTATTGTCCCCTAAACTACTGGCCAGCTTCAATTCTAACAGATTTAGCTACACAAATTTTCTCCCTACAATGCTGAACAGCATCCCTGTAGTCTTCCTACAACCTCCCTTCCTCCTATTACTAAAGGCTTCAAACTTGACTACTTCATGGTCACTATGGCCAAGACAGCCTCTAATCCTCACTTCACCCTTGAGACCTTTTCTGTTCAAAACAAACAGATCTAGGAGGGCGCCTTTCCTAGTTGTCTCCCTTTGTACCTATACCAAGTTTTAGGAATTTCCTGGACCTGTTAGTATCAGCTGTGTGGTTCATGTCTGGTAAGCTAAAGTCCCCCATAAGGACAAGGGAAGCTGATCTTTGGTGTCATAATCCTAGTTGGGTGGTCTACGGTAGACTCCACAATGACATTCCCTTTATTTGCTTATACCTTAATCCTTACTCAAACCGTGTCATCACCAGCTGCAAGCTCCACACAGTCCAGCCCCAGCACCATCCCCTTGCCTTGCCTGCCCTGTCTGTCCTTTCTGAAGAGCCTGTAAACCATCCATTGTAACACACCGGTCACAGCACTCTTCTTACCAAGTTTTGCTTATGTCAGTGATATCCTAACTCAGATAGATCCAAAGCTTCTAGTTCCTCTTGCTTGTTCTTCATGCTGCATGCATGGACATCGAGGTGCTTGAGTGGGTCCAGAGAAGGGCGACGAAGCTGGTGAGGGGCCTGGAGAACAAGTCCTACGAGGAGCGGCTGAGGGAGCTGGGCTTGTTCAGCCTGGAGAAAAGGAGGCTCAGGGGCGACCTTATCGCTCTCTACAGGTACCTTAAAGGAGGCTGGAGTGAGGTGGGGGCTGTTCTCCCACGTGCCTGGTGACAGGACGAGGGGGAATGGGCTTAAGTTGCACCAGGGGAGTTTTAGGTTGGATGTTAGGAAGAACTTCTTTACCGAAAGGGTTGTTAGACATCGGAACAGGCTGCCCAGGGAAGTGGTGGAGTCACCATCCCTGGAAGTCTTCAAAAGACGTTTAGATGTAGAGCTTAGGGATATGGTTTAGTGGGGAC
>NC_045559.1:19328687-19331187 GCF_009819795.1 Aythya fuligula
ACTTCAGAGCATGTCATGGAATTAAAAAAGAAATTGTCTCTTTGAGTTGAGAACAAGGAAATAATAAGAATCTAAAAGACATCTGGTAAGCCTCTGAATACCTGTCAGAAAAATAAATGGATCATAGACTGTCCAGGATCCTTTAATCCTAGTTTAACTAATCCTGCGGTTTCCGTAATCATAATAATCATTTAAGTAAACATAGGAATAGTTTATTTCTATGGACTCATTTAAAATATAATATCTTGCATAAATTTTGCATCCAAACATTTAAATGTGCACAAAATATTTCAGTTACAGAACAGAATCAGCACATAACTCTAAAATTATCAAGTGTAGTCTGTATGTGAAACAGCAGACAACATCCATTGGTTCAACATTATCAAGTCCAAGACAAATTGTATTATCTAGAGGAATGCTTAGTTCTTTGGGGCTGGTATACTTTCCAAGGCAAATTTTATCTACAACTCAAAATTTGTGCACTCTCAAGAAAAGGATTTGCAATCTTTCTTTTTCCAAATTTAAAAAAAAAAAAAAAAAAAAAAAAGAGTTATTTCTAACTTCAGTGTATGAATGTCTGATACTATATTGAATGAAAATAAGGCAGAAATTTCAAGGTAACCTTCAAAAACCTCCCATATTACTGCAACACACAAAGTAGACAATTTTCACAAAACCCTATAAGATAGTTTCTATGTACCTATGTTCACATTTTGAAGTCAAGAAAAAAACTGAAGCAGTCAACTGTTAAATTCAATCAATATTGAAGTATTGGCTTTAGAAAAGAGTGTGAAAATAGACTGTAGACTATCTGTTAATGTTTCAGGAGTCTTGCATAAATAAATAAAAAATATGTGTCAATTAAACACAAAACAAAGATTAATAAAAGACATTGAAATTAAATCTTAAATTATAATTAATTAATCTTTTATTTTTTCCTTTAAGAAAATGAAAAATGTGTACTTTACAGAAAACTGTGATATTTTATGTTGTTTTCCATTCAGAAAATTTTCTCAGACACTGAAATATAAACCTTCATAAAATTAGTGTAGCAGGATAAGAGCATCGAAAATCCAAATCACCTTCAATACATGTTGCCTAGCCATCAGCTTCACCTTCAACTAGGTAAAAAAAATTCTATTAAATCTACATGATCATATCATAAATTTTCACATAAAATTATCACTGTTCTTTATAGTGATAGAAAGTGTCAATTGAGGGAAATATCTATATCTTTTCTTAAAAAATATATTAAGTTTATGCTAAATTCTGTTTATACTTACCACATGAATGTCCAAAAAGGTATGTAATGAGTGGAAATACAAGACTTATTGAATTTATTGGGTTTTACCCCATCTAATCCAGATACAAATATGTGTGAGCTGACCTGGAGGGGAATTTGTGGTTTGCCACTGTGGTAAAGGCACATTGGCAATATTTTCTACTATAGTTAAGCAGAAAATAATTAGCATAACTTTGGAATATCTTTTGTCATTGTGTTTTTACTCTCCTTTATTCAAACTAATTAGGCTGAGCTAGTTAAAAAGCTACTAATGGTTTCAATGATCCCAGTTTTGGAAGTTTCCATTTAAGATAGGGATTAATTGATCCTTTGCAGAGAGGACTGTGGTTTTTCTGATTTTGGAAATCAGACCATTCTGATACTTCCAGATGGGGCCCAGCATGTAGCACAATCAAAATTACTAGTCACATTTTGAAAATCTTGGTTAGAGGTGTCTAGACCTCATTAGGAGTACTTTTATTATTCAGAAGTTGACACTTCATTACAAGAAGCAATGTGAGTCCAACGTGTTGTTGTTGTTGTGTTTTGTTGTTTGTGGGTTTTTTTTGTTTGTTTGTTTGTTTTCCATAGTGCAGATTATTCTCTGAACAGCAGCAACAGCAAAACACTCTGCCCTTGGTGGCTGCATCTTACAAAGTCATGGCAGATGAAAACCAGCAAAATGAATTCATGTCTGATGGGCTGTTTTTGCCACAACAGCTGTGCTTTGGAGGTGGGCAGTCCAAGGAAGTTAAGTTTGGCTCACACAGAGTATTTGGCTCTGAATCAGTTCTGTGCCCATACGTGTGAGTAAGCCAAGCCAGTAGGAATATTTTGGCATTACCTTCTGGCTGTCACAGTGACCTTATATATCACTTTATGCGTTCGCCCTGTTGTACACATATAATCAGTTCCAATGGATCGACTAATGTTTTGGCAGGGGTTTACCTTGGCTCTGGCTTCAAATTTTCTGTCTCGTTTGTACAAGTTGCATTCAGCATTCATTTGAAATTCATTAACATGTATTTAAGAATAACAACTATATATATATGTTCTAGGAAATGGGAAAAGGGATAAATCAGAGAATAAGTTATTAAAAATAAAATAAGCAATGAAATTGATATTGGAATAATATTAGTTATTTTTTGTACATCAAAATCAACATAACACTCAAAAATTGTTCTATTTGCTAAGCTTACATGATACGTAAATAAAATG
>NC_045559.1:19333687-19356187 GCF_009819795.1 Aythya fuligula
GTTGAAACGCCTCGTCATGGAGAATCATGGAGCGTTTACTGGAGCAGTGATACAAGATAAAATTTTTTGTAAAGCTTGGTAAAACGGGCAAAGAGACTCACGACATGATTAAGGAGGCCTACGCTGATGCTGCCATGGGTATATCGGGTGTTTTTGAGTGGCACAAGCTGTTCCAAGAAGGTAGGGAAAGAGTGGAAGACGACGTCCGCTCTGGACGCCCTTCGACCAGCAAGACCAATGAAAATGTGTTGCAAGTGAAAAATTTACTGAACTGTGATCGCAGGATGAGTATCAGAATGATTGCTGATGACTTGAGCATTCCTCAAACCGAAGTTTTTGAGATGGTGACAGAAAACTTATCCATGAGGAAACTGTGTGCGAAGTTTGTGCTGCAAGTGTTGTCAGAGGAGCAAAAGGCCAACCGGAAAGCGATCTGCCAGGATATTCTTCCTCATGTGAATGAGGAGCCTGACTTTTTGGACAATGTAGTGACCGGTGACGAGATGTGGGTGTTTGAATACAACCCGGAGAGTAAGCGGCAGAGCACAGAATGGCACACCCCTGCTTCCCCACGCCCCAGGAAAGTACGAATGAGCAAATCCAAGCAAAAGTCCATGCTCATTTGCTTTTTTGATCGACATGGAGTCATCCACAAAGAGTTTGTACCACCTGGACAAACAGTTAATGCATTTTTTTACGTGGAAGTCCTCACAAGACTGCGAAAACGCATTGCTCGTGTCCGCCCAGCCATCGTCAACAATTGGCGGCTGCACCATGACAACGCACCGAGCCACACAGTGTTCCGTGTAGTGGAGTATCTTGCCCAGCACAAGGTGGCAACGCTGTCTCAGCCCCGCTACAGCCCCGACTTGGCCCCGCCAGACTTTTTTCTATTCCCAAGAATAAAATCAACACTCAAGGGGAAACATCACGCATCGGTAGAGGCGCTTTAAGAGGCCGTGACGAGGGAGCTAAACAGCATTCCGGTCCAGGCGTTCCTGGAGGCGTATGAAAACTGGAAAACTCGTTGGCAGCAGTGTGTAGATGCAGAAGGGTGCTGCTTTGAAAAATTCTAATCGTTTTTTCTACATGTAAATTAATAGAATCACAGAATCACAGAACTGTAGGGGTTGGAAGGGACCTCGAAAGATCATCAGGTCCAACCCCCCTGCCAAAGCAGGTTCCTCAGAGCAGGCTGCTCAGGTTGGCGTCCAGACAAACCTTGAATATCTCCAGAGAAGGAGACTCCACAACCTCCCTGGGCAGCCTGTTCCAGTGCTCCATCACCCTCACCGTGAAGAAGTTCTTTCGCATGTCAGTGTGGAACTTCCTGTGCTCTAACTTGCAGCCATTGCCCCTTGTCCTATCCCCACAAACCACTGAAAAGAGGTTGGCTACATCCTTCTGTCCCCCACACCTCAGATATTTATATACACTGAGGAGATCCCCTCTCAGTCTTCTCTTCTCCAGGCTGAACAGACCCTGGTCTCTCAGCCTTTCTTCATAGGGAAGATGGTCCAGGTCCTGTATCATCTTTGTGGCCCTCCGCTGGACTCTTTCCAAGAGATCCCTGTCTTTTATCCACCCAGAAGCCAGCCCCACACAGAGCATACCTTCTGGAGGAAAAGTAGTTTGTGTAAAATTAGGACATCTATTAAATCTTCAATATTTTTGGCCCAGTTCAAATCAAACCACAGTCTGGACAGTAAATTCTGCTTGAATTTATAGTATATCCTTGATTAGTTTCATTATGTAGCAAAATAGTTTTTCTTAGGAATATTTTGCAGTATGGACTTTTATGGATTCAATGGACTTCTATGGACTTTTGATGAACATTTGATGGGGGTGCCCTCAGACACAGATGAAGAAATTATATCTGTGTATATATCACAGGATGGGAATGGGGGGTGGTGCTTAATGAAGATTTATTGGATAGCGTAAGCCCTACGTATGTTGCAAATGATATGGAATAAGGAGTAAATATTGTACTATGCCTGTTCAGTATGAAATAATTTTTCTTCGTAGCAGTCCATATTGTGCTGAGTTTTGGATTTGTCACTAAGAGTGTTGATAACACAACAAGGTGTGTTATCTCTCACTGCCCCTCCAGCAAGTATGCTGCAGGTGGGCAACAGACTGAGAGGTGACACAGCCAGGACAGCTGAACCAGGTTGACCAAAGGGATATTTCATAACACATGATGGCATGCTCAATAATAAAATCAGGGAGAAGGAGGAGGAGGTGGGGCTGTTCTTGGTTATGAAGTTATCTTCCCAGGTAACTGTTACCCTTCTTTCAAAGAAGTGTCTAAACATCTTCCTGTTGATGGGAAGTAGCGAATAAAGTCCCTACTTAGTTTTGCTTGCACATGCAGCTTTGTTTCCCTTATTAAATTGTCTTAAACTGAATGAGTTTTTCTTAATTTTACACTTCTTATTCTCTCCCCTCATCCCACTGATGGGGGAGCTAGTGAGTGACTGGGTCGTGCCTAGTTATCACATAGGGGTAGCTAGGATCAATTCACTACAAATGCACACAGTAGAAAAGTGGCCCGCCTGACATAATTTGATGAGAAAAAAAATAGATGTTATGCTTATATGTGTTCTTCCTGTTTTTACTGAGCATTGCTCTGTTGGTATAACAGATTGCCAAAAGTTTGACTAAAGATAGTAAGATGAAATGTAAAAGACATTTAATTTCCACTGTGAATCAGTGTTTTCAAAACCAGAATGGTTTTAGGACTTCAGTATGCGTAGATGGAAATTTGTGATAAATTCACTTATGAACTCCAGTGAAAGAAGACAACAAAAACACTCTGTTTAAATTATCTATATAAACACAAAAATTTACCTTTCCTAGCTTAAAGCTAAAAGTCAGAAGGCTAGTCTAATTTAGAACCTTGAATCTCAGTAAGAATGGAGAGTTTCTCCAAAAGGTGGTTTGTTTCACGTAGTTAGACAAATAATCACTTTCTTCCATCATCTGTCTTTATGCCTTGACTATTGATGTCTGGTACACCCATGATTTAGTCTACAAGCTAAGGTCAGCCTCATCTCAACTACGATCAGGAGAAAATCTGTCATCTCTTTTAAGCTAAGCATCTAGGCTTTCTCTAGGTCATTTCTAGTTAATGAAGAGAGAAAACCCTTTGAAAGATTTATCCTCTCATTAAAGAGGTACATACCACAGGTAGAAAGAAATGTACATTTGGGTTGCCTCTTTGTCATTGACCACTGAGGCAATGTAGAGACCTAAATTAGGCTATGTTCCCAGCAAGTAAGCTGGAGGACATGAACTCAGGAGTGAGAGTGCACAGTAAGACTCAGTTCCTCCAAAAGATTTAGATCCAAAATATTTTGATATCAGTGAAGTTAGCCAGGTAAGATAGCCAACACTTTTAAGGATTCAGGTGGAAGTTATTTTTTAATATTTTCAAGGTTAATAAACGGTTCTCTACTCAAGGATTCATGTCTGTTGTCAACACATGGACCAATTGTGAGAGCACAATCACGTGGCTTCATAAGAGCAAACACTTGAAAAGTTTTAATATTATTCTTCAGTTCTCAGTTACATGTAGTGACTATTTAATTTAATTCTCAGTTACATGTAGTGACTATTTCTACCTTTTACTTTTCAAAAAAACTTCCCCACACCTAAAGAAAACAAAAAAACAAACAAAAAAAATACCAAGGATTTGTGCGATTTTACTTTAGTAAGTTTATCGTTCTGTATGCAATGTCTAAAGCAGCCAATTACAGTGTGGCAAACTCTGAGAAGCAACATATCTAATGAAAAAAAATGCCTAATATTAATGGATTGAGTAGTAAAAGATAGGCTACACAGATTAACTACTCAATCTGGAACAAAGTACAGGTATTTCAAAAAGATTGAATAAGTACCCAAACTGTATGAAAAAGAAAGTATTAAGAAATATTTTAATCCAATAAATAAATAAGTAAATAAATGGAGGACAAAGAAAGACAGATCTTGGTCTTTCTGAACTCACAGGGAAAACTGATTCTTTCTTGCCTTATTGAGACAGAATTTGATCCTCAAACATCAGATGTGACTTATTTAGTGCTGTAAATTATACATTGGTAAACTGATAGAAGTGCGTACAATTTGGTGACGGTTAGAAACCAATGGGTGAAAGGTTAGGTTTCAGCAAGAGAAAGAAACCAATAGAAGGATGTGTAAAAGGCTACAGCAAGATTTCTGTAGAGTTTTGAGATGTTTTAGATAAATCTGATTTGCCCTAACATACACAAACAATTGCCTAAGAGCCTAAGGACAAATGCTTCACTAATTCTGAATTAAAAGAGTAAGTGGAAAATTACTGACTAGTCAGTTCCATCTCACTTTGATAGATTAATAAAACTGTTTCTGAGGTTATGACTTTAGGAAAACATGTGGAAAAATAATGGTCTGCATTAATTTTCCAGGAATAGCAAAGTCAGATCAATATAATTAATTTTTAAGATGAGCAACAGTAACAAAAATTAAAGAAAATGCATAAGAAACCATACATGTAACTCGACCCAGGAAAGCTTCTTTTGCTCTGATGATATATTTTGTTAAGGTAAACACAGATATTATCAAATAAATACAAAACAAACAAACAAACAAACAAACAAACAAACAAAAAAACTCATGTCCAAACACCATGTCCAAACATGAAGATTAAAATAATGCAGGGGAGATCTAACAGATACTAAGGAAATTTTTCTATTGCAGAAGGAGTTGACATTGAAAACTCTTTGCAGTAGTTCTGGAACCTCCACTGCTCCTTGTAGCTTTTTGTTAGGGAGGGTTAGGGTATATTTGTTTCCTTATTAGGGAAATGGATTATACTGGAAAGTAGTCATACTGTCTATATTTATATTAGTAAACTAAAAAAGACCAGGGATGAATGAGATGACAAGCTTACAATCCTGTGAGCTACACATTTCTGTCAAGCACAGAGAAACAGACGATCCTAATTTTATTCATTGTATTGACACATCTATTGTGCATGATATTATGGTTCTAGAAAAATACCAGATAAAAGAGGAATGTTATACCAGTACTATTATATAAAATTTATCAGGAATGTATATCTATCCATCTAATCCTATGAATCAAGAATTAGTAAATAGTGCAAAGGAAATTAAAGGAAAAAAAAAAAAAAAAAGAAGAATTTTTAAGGATGGAAAGCTCACAATCAATACTTGCATTACTAAATTAGTAAATTACTAAAACTACTATATACTTCCAGGCCAATATATACTAAAAACTGAAGTTTCAGTTTCAACATGATTTTCCTTTTTCTTCATGATTTTCCTTTAAGAATGTTTTCCATATGAAAGTGTTTTGCCACCTTTCTTATCAAATACAATGTGAAGAGGGACCACATTTTTCAGCATACTTTCTCTATAAGCCTGCTGAAGATCTGACCATTACTATTACGGTATAATAAAAAATTAACAAATATGTCAGAAAACATAATGCTGAGAAAAACGGTATTATCCTAAAACATTTATATATAATCCATCACTACTTGTTTTTCCTTATTTTATTACAAATATAGACTTGTGGAATCTGGAGAATAAGACATCAACTGCTTCAGAGGAAAAAAGCAACATGTAATAGGAAAGTAGTTCAGACGCATTGAGGAAGAATAATTGAAAGTAATGACTTTTCTGTATCAACAGAAAACTATTTCCATAGCAGACCCAAATACGTACAAATGGAGTGCTATGTTTTTGTTTTGTTTTGTTTTACCCAGTACACAATTACATTTAATATTTATAGCACAGGTTTCTTAAATGCAATCTAGCACAGAAGATGTTGGAACTTGATCTGACTTTTCCTTCTGTCAAAGTAAAAAACTGCCTTTAAGATGAGTGAGAATTATTTCAGACACCTAGATAATTTTAATGTATATATAGATGATAATAGTTTTACTGAAAGTTGGTTAGGCTTATGAGTGACTTCCATTTATAAATTATTTATCAATTATTTCTCTTTTAGTATCAAGACACGGTAAAATTATTAGATGTTACAGTCATTATATATTACTCTAAAATCAGATGAAGGGCATATAAAGTTCCTTTCAAATTAAAAGATTTTCATTTTAGCAGACTGACCTAAAGCATCTCTCATCTATGTTTTATAATCAAAAAGTTCAATGTCCTCCCTGATGTAATTTCACTAGAATAAGTTACATCTAGTCAAAAATAGTCAATATATTAAAAGTTTTGCATATCTTTGATTCCTACAATGCTTGAGATATTCTTTCTTGTAAGCATTCCTATTTCCATGGGGAAAACAAAACAAAACAAAACAAAACAAAACCAAACCAAAACAAAACAAAACAAAAAAAGTGATTTGTGTAAATTGCATGCATGTTAGCCCTGGACAAATGAAATACTGTCTATGAATAGTCTTTAAGTTGATAGATGAGATTTCTCATTTCCATCTGGATTTGTTTTTTACTTCTATTGTATAAATAAAAGTTATATCTGCACAATCTATATACCAGCGATGCAATTCAGCTCCTATTATGAAACATGCTATATGTTTTCTGGAGTCTTAAACATGAATTACCTGTCTTGCAAATTTCCTAATTAGTTCAACCAATTTTCTTTCTGTCTCCAGGTAATATGAGCCAATGATCTGAATCTGATGTTGTTAACAGAATAGAGTGCTGAACAAATGTTTTAGGTCATAGGCTGTTTACAGCAATAGAAAGAGTGCCTTATTTGTTCCCTAACTTTTACATTTGGATTTCTTTATTAGTCAATAAAAAAAAAATCTTACACTTTCATAATGATTCACATCTATTTCAGAGTATCCAGCCATCAACTTTCAAGGGAATACTGATTTTAAATGTAAGACTTCAGTATCAATAGACAAATGCGTTTCTACAGCAATGTCCACAAGACTGCCAAACTATCTACTTGTCTGCATTAAAAATATGAATTTGAAAACCGCAGTTTCATTTCATCCAAGTTAGTTTCTGCTCATCTACAACAATTAAATTGTCTACAACAATTTAATTTCATAAGATAACTAATAAAAACAACCAACCAAACAAAAAACAGCACTGATGAATAGAACCTGAATTTGTGACTCCATCCAGTCATCTTTTGGAATATGCTGTATGGTTTTGCCTCTTGAAGTGCAACTCATATTCTGTAATGGAATATTTCCTTAATAGAATCACTGACTGTAATGCAAAGCTGATTAAGCTTTGTGGAAGTTCATACTGCGAGTATTTTTGTGGGATCAAGGAATTAACATAAAATTCTTTTCAGGACAAGATTCATTCCCATGCCTAACTTCAGCAGTGAAAATAAAAAATAAATAAAAATTATAAAAAAAAAAAAAAGACAGAGAGAAAAAAGTCATAAAATCCAGTTCTATGTTATTTAGTAATAAAATGGTGCAGGTAGGGTGCTGTTCCATTGATCTGCTGGTGGGAGGAGGTGAAGAATTTCCCTTGTATCACTTGGGTTTTCAGTCACAGAATCATAGAATCATAAATGGCTTGGGTTGGAAAGGTTCTGCCATGGGCAGAGATGCCACCTACTTGATAATGGTGACAAGGACCTTGTCCAACCTTGCACTGAACACCTTCAGGGATGGGCATCCACAACTTCTCTGGGCAACCTGTTCCAATGCTTCATCTATGACCGAAGCATTGGAACAGGTTCCAAACCTCTATAATCTAAATCTCACATTTTATAGTTTAAAATCATTCCCCCTTGTCCTATTATTATCTGCTCAAGTAAAAATTGTTCTCCATCTTTAGAAACTTTAATATTAGACTATTAGATGTAGATATAGACTTTATTCCCTTTAACTATTGAGAGGCTAGAATGAGGTCTCCCTGGAACTTTCTCTCCAGCAGGCTGAACAGCCGCAGCCCCAGCCCCAGCCTTTCTTCATAGGAAAGGTGCTCCAGCCCCTTGTGGCCTTTCTCTGGACCCATTCTAACAGATCAACATCCTTCTTGTGCTGGAATCCCCAGACCTGGGTGCAGTACTCCAGGTGGGGCCTCACAAGGGCAGAGTAGATGGGGACAATCACCTCCCTCGACCTAATGGCCACTCCTCTGTTGATGTAGCCCAGGATGCAGTTGGCCTTCTGGGCTGCAAGCACACACTGCTGGCTCATATCAAGTTTTTCATCCACCCACAAGTCCTTTTCTGCAGGTGTTGTGGTTTAACCCCGCCGGCAGCTAAACACCACACAGCCGTTCGCTCACCCTCCCCCCTCCCTCTCTGGGACGGGGGAGAGAAATGGAAAGTGAAGTCCGTGAGTTGAGATAAAGACAGTTTAATAAGACAGGAAAATAATAATAACAAAAATAATAATAACAATAATAATAATAATAATAATAATAATAATAATAATAATAATAATAATAATAATAATAATAATAATAATAATACAATGGTGATAATAGGAAAGTAATAATAATATGTACAAACAAGTGATGCACAATGCAATTGCTCACCACCCGCTGACCGATGCCCAGCCTAACCTCGAGCAGTCCGGCCCCCTCCCCCTGGCTAGCCACCCCTATATATTGTTTAGCATGACGTCAGATGGTATGGAATACCCCTTTGGCTAGTTTGGGTCACCTGTCCTGGGTCTGTCCCCTCCCAGCTCTTACTGCACCCCCAGCCTGCCTGTTGGCAGGACAGAGCAAAAGGCTGAGACGTCCTTGGCTTGGTATAAGCACTGCTCTGCAACAATTAAAACATCGGGGTGTTATCAGCACTCTTCTCATCCTAAGCCAAAACACAGCATTCCACCAGCTACTAGGAAGAAAATTAATTCTGTTCTAACTGAAACCAGGACACCCTTTGAGACTTTTCACTGTTTTGGATATTTGACATACGTATATCAAATCATAAAACTTGCCAAAAAAAAAAAAAAAAAAAAAAAAAAAAAAAGAAGTTGTTCTTTCCTTTGTGAAAGAAAAAAATATCTTGACTCCTTTAAGTGTTTTTCTCTGTGATTTTGTCTTTGGCACAGATAACAGAATAAGAAAAAGGAATATCTCTTTTATTGTGTGAAAATTTAAGTTTCTTTAGTTTAGTGCAACCAGGGCAGAGCAAAGGGATTTTTT
Source organism: Aythya fuligula (assembly GCF_009819795.1). Classification (NCBI taxonomy): domain Eukaryota; kingdom Metazoa; phylum Chordata; class Aves; order Anseriformes; family Anatidae; genus Aythya; species Aythya fuligula. The sequence continues at coordinate 19,342,806 of NC_045559.1, forward strand.
TTTTTTTTTTTTTTTTGTGTATGTGTGTGTATGTGTGTGTGTAGGCATTTATGTTTTTTTCTTGGTTGGTTGTTTTTTCCTCACTTAATTTGTCTTTACCTTGGTACACAAGTTTTTTCTTAGTTTTGCTCTTCCAGTTCTCTCCACCATCCATGAGGAGTAAGCTAACATCTGGGCTGGGGTCAACCTACTACTAGTTGAAATGATAATTTTAAAATTACATTAAAATATAAATTTCACTTAGATCATGCTCATGAAATTCAGTTCCAAATCTCAATTTTGAATAATTCAAAAGTTTGGTATTCGTTATTCTATATATCATTCTCTATTATAACAGATATTCTTTGGTTTGCTTAAGTTATATGATGTTAATATACATACATGTAAAACATTCAGACATTTATTCCACAGACTATGATATACCAATGCAGAGGAACTATGCCCAGCTATTAGATTCCTAAAGGATTCTCTGTTGGCATAGTTGTACTGATAATTTTAAGATCTTCTAATATTACTGATGTGAAAATATTGTTATGGATTTAAAATTGTTTTGCACATTTTTGGAGTCTGACTCAAATGTTTTATTTCATTTTTCCTTGCTATAGGGTTTATTTTTGAGTCAACAACCATTTGCATTGTGAGAGTGACTGACTTGACAAAAGAACGTTTTGCTGTTTGGATTTATTCATAAATGGAAATATAAAGATTTAAAATGGATAATTGTATATGTATATGTATGTATATGTTTGCATATGTTTGTGCAATTTCACAGAAGATTATTTGAAGCAACTTAAAGAAAGAAAGTTGTAAAAACCTTTGGTACCACCACAGGCATATTCAGAGGGCAATCTTATCCAATTAAATTTAAAATAAAGGCAAGATGTTTCCACAAATACTGTGTACCATATACTCGTGTCTTCCTTTCCATAGAAAGAGAAGGCACTCCTGGTGCTATCAGATAGTCACCACCATGAATCCAGCAGCAACCTATTGCAGGGGGACTGCAGCAGTGGCTTCTGTGAGAAGAGCCCAGCAGCTGCACCATGCCAGAAAAGAGCCAGTTCCAGCTAGCTCCAAAGGGACCTGCTGCTGGCCAGAGCCAAACCAGTGAGTAACACTGGTTGTTGCCTCTGTGAGAGCACATTTAAGAAAGAGAAAAGAACTGCTTTTCAACAGCAGCTGGGAGAGAGGAGTGAGAACCAGCCCAGCAGACACCAAGTCAGTGCAGGAGGGCAGGAGGTGCTCAAGGCACTGGAGCAGAAGCTCCCCTGAGGCCTGTGGAGAGGCCCCTCGTGGAGCAGTTTGTCCCCCTGCAGACCATGGGTCCCACATGGAGCAGATCTCCACGCTGCAGCCCGTGGAAGAGCCCCTGGTGGAGCAGGTGGATGTGGCCTAGAGGAGGCTGCGGCCCGTGGAGAGCCCCCATAGGAGCAGGCCCCAGGCCAGAGCTGCAGCCCGTGGAGAGGAGCCCATGCAGGAGTAGGGAGTCTGGGGGAACTGCCGCCCGTGGGGAACCCATGCTGGAGCTTTTTACTTCTGAGGGATGGACCCCATATTACAGACCCATATTGGAGCAGTTCTTGAAAAGCTGCTGCCTGTGGGAAGCCCACGCAAGACCAGTCTGGAAAGGACAGCATCTGGTGGGAGGGACCCCACGTGGAGCAGGGGCAGAAAGTGACCATGAAGGAGTGGTGGAGACGAAGTGTTAGGGACTGAGTGCTGCCCCCATTCCCCATTTCCCAGTGCCGCTCAGGAGTAGGAGATACAAAAGGGTAGATGGGGGAGGGTTTTTTTAGTTTGCTTTTAGTTTCTTACTGCTCTAGTCTGCTAGTGATAGGCAATAAGTGATATTAATCTTCCTTATGCTGATCCTGTTTGGCCTGTGACGGTAACTGTTGCATGATCTCCTTGTCCTTATCTCAACCCCTGAGCCCCTTTCCATCATATTTTCTTCCCATTTTTATTTGAGAAGGGTGAGTGAAAAGTGGCTATGATGGAGTTTAGCTACCCAGCAGGGTAAAACAACCACACTGTTATACCAGCATTATTTTTGGAATTAAAAGATCATCAGGCAATGTTTACTAGACATTTCTGAAAGCAGCTGTAAACCTCTCAGGATTTGTAACCAGGAAGCAATCTCTCAAAGCAATCTCTCATGAATACTTTAAGTTTTCTCTTGTGGTGGTTGTACCCTACTGAGCAGTTAAACTCCACCACAACTGTTTTCTCACTCCACCTTCTCAAAAGAAGAGGGGGAGAAGAAAGTCTGATAAAAACAAAAAAAAAAAACAAAACAAAAAAAAAAAAAAAAAAAACAAAACAAAACAAAAAAAAAAAAGCAAGATCACAGGTTGAGATAAAGAAAATATAATTAAAGAGAAAAAAAAAAAAAAAAAAAAGCAAGCAAAAGCTACACAGCTACACATAAGTGAGGAGGTAAGAAAACAATTATTCCCTACATCCCATCACCAAGCAATGTTCAGCCACATCCTGGGAAGCGGGGCCTCAAGATGCATAGCATTTCTGTGGGGAGGATGTGTGTCTTCATAACAAGACTCCACTGAAAAGAGCCTGTCTCCATCTTCTTTATACTCCCCCTTCCGCATTTTAAAGACATTGATCCCCCTGAACCTTCTCTAGGCTGAATAGTCCCAGCTCTCTCAGCCTTTCATCATTAACAGAGGTGCTCCAGTGCTTTCATCATCTTTGTAGCCCTTTGTTATATTTCCAGTATGTCCATGTCTCTCTTGTTCTGTGGAGCCATGAACTGGACACAGTACTCCAGGCATGGCCTCACTAGAGCTTAATAGAGCTAAAGGATCACCTCCCTCAGGCTGCTGACAATACCTTTGCCCGATGCAGCCTAGGATATTGTTAACGTTCATTGCTGCAAGGGTACATTGAAAGCTCATCACAGTTCAACTTAATGTCCAGTAGGACCCCCAGGTCATTCTGTCATTCTGTAATTCATCACTTAATAGCTATAAATCAGCAGCATTAAATAGAAATGTGAACAGGTTAAGATGAGCATCATCATTCTTCTTACCATCAAAGATAATTTATAACAATCTTTCTTCTCTGAAGCTTCAATACAGTCAAGTATTTTATTTTATTTTATTTTATTTTATTTTATTTATTTTATTTTATTTATTTTATTCTAAAAATCTTTATTTTGATGGAAATACAATATTTTGTACTTTAAGACCTATCAAGCTGATATTGCTTATGAAATATATATCTGAGCATATATTGCCAGATGCATGCATTCTTTCACAGGGAATGTGAAGCTCATTAGACTACATAAAGATATGTGTGGTTTTTGTTTGTTTTTGTTTTGTTTTGTTTTGTTTTGTTTTGTTTTGTTTTGTTTGTTTGTTTGTTTAACTTTTACACTTAGTTAGAGGCAGGCTTAAGTTGCAGATTACACTCAGTGAGTATTATACTACCAACACCTAAGTACTTTAGAGGAATAGTAGCTGTGTATCTTGAAAAGCTAGAACCTATTAAGATTAAATTAAAGAGAATTACTAGACTCACAGATAAAATCTCATAGTCTCAGAACATTCATTCTTCCTCTTATATTTAAAGAGAATTTAAAGAGACTAAATTTCATTCAGCATAGAATTTCTAGATGTTCCTTTAGTACAGGAAATTTGAAATATGTGTTAAAAACAATGTAGAAGACCCACAAAAAAAAAAATCTTATTTAATATTTTCAGTCTATGAAGTCATCATATTTTTTCTCCTACTGTTTGTTTAAAGAATAAAAGTAATGGTGTATATTTAATGTATATTTAATAAACAAAGCAGAATGAATGACTAAGCTGCAGTTTCCAGTCAGTCCGAAGTATAAACTGTTGATAGAATTTCCATGATACAAACAAACAAAATAGCTGCATTATGATCAGTGCAAAAGGAAAACAAATTTTTAATTTTACTACCTATTATAATACAGTGTGCATTCTTAAATTGCTGATAAACACAATGAAAAATCTGGAACTCTTTCTCAGGTCTTTATCCATGAAGAACAAGTCCTGAGTACTATCAAATTGTGTTTAAGAAGACTACAGACACCTTGGATTCCCTAAGTTTGGTCAACCCTTCTGACGATCATGTGATGATTCCAGGAAAACTTCCAGTATGTTTATGATTTCACAGAATCACAGAATTTCCTAGGTTGGAAGAGACCTCAAGGTCATCGAGTCCAACCTCCAACCTAACGCTAACAGCCCTCCACTAAACCATATCCCTAAGCTCTACATCTAAACGTCTTTTGAAGACTTCCAGGGATGGTGACTCCACCACTTCCCTGGGCAGCCTGTTCCAGTGCCTCACAACCCTTTCAGTGAAGAAGTTCTTCCTAACATCTAACCTAAAACTCCCCTGGCTCAACTTAAACCCATTCCCCCTCGTCCTGTCACCAGGCACGTGGGAGAACAGGCCAACCCCCACCTCGCTACAGCCTCCCTTGAGGTACCTAAAAAGAGCGATAAGGTCACCCCTGAGCCTCCTCTTCTCCAGGCTGAACAAGCCCAGCTCCCTCAGCCGCTCCTCGTAGGACTTGTTCTCCAGGCCCCTCACCAGCTTCGTCGCCCTTCTCTGCACCCGCTCAAGCACCTCGATGTCCTTCTTGTAGCGAGGGGCCCAAAACTGAACACAGTACTCGAGGTGCGGCCTCACCAGAGCTGAGTACAGGGGGACGATCACCTCCCTAGCCCTGCTGGTCACACTGTTCCTAATACAAGCCAGGATGCCGTTGGCCTTCTTGGCCACCTGAGCACACTGCTGGCTCATATTCAGCCGACTATCAACCATCACTCCCAGGTCCTTCTCTGCCTGGCAGCTTTCCAACCATTCCTCTCCCAGTCTGTAGCTCTGCTTGGGGTTATTGCGCCCCAGGTGCAGGACCCGGCACTTGGCCTTGTTAAACTTCATGCAGTTGACAATTTCAAGTGAAGAAGGTTTTTGCTGTGCTGGGTTATGGGCAAAAGAGCAGTAGGGACTCAGAGATGTCAGACAATTGTGTTTCCTTTGCTTACTATCACAGCAGTATTTTAAAAGTTGGGATAAAGGAACATCAGTGCCATAAAGTCTGGGCTTATAAATATCAAATAAATTACACTGATACAAAAGATACACCGTGTACTGTGAGTACAGATACAGAACATCAGCATACATGATATTTATTCTGATATTTCTTAAGAACAGGAGTAGGAAAAAAGATAATTTAGAAGAGTAATGATGACTTTTGTCCGTAAATTTGTGGTTTAAGACAAAGTAAGTTTTCATGGCTACCTTCTGATCTACCTAGCAAATCAGTGTCTAACATCAAGGATAAAGCTGAAGAGTGTGTTCTTGTTTGTTCTTGTGATGATTCCTCTGAAATGGAGTACAACAGCACAGATCCATTCTGTGTTATGTATTACAAGTAACTAGATAGACTACTGAAGTCCTTTCTAGCAGGACTTCCAGCAGAGTTGCTCTGTTGTTTACAGCTTGTTTAGGAAGCTAAAGAAGCATGTTGTCTTATAAAATGAATAACCTTGAGTTTGTGGTTATGTACCCAAGTGTGATCATGAGAAGATGACTGTGGCTTCAGCAGACACAATTATATTGAGATGATGGAGACCTGACTAATGCATATAATAACTATATAGCTATTCATATGACCAGCCACTACAGGAGAGATCCAGTTGCCTAAATATAGTAATCTATTGCTATTACTATTGCTATTGCTAAAGTAATCTATACAGTAATCTAAGTTTAGGCATCTTAAGGTATCTGAGGGCTGTTCATAATCTCATTGCATATTACGAAAGACCTGCAAAAAAAGATTCAAGCCCATATGAAGTGGCAGCAGTTTAACAGGCAGAATACTTTAGGGCATGTCAAATTACACTAGATGCTTGTGTTTAGGCAATGAAACTGAAAACCATCTGTCAATGCAGTGTAAGCCAAAGGGCTAAATTTAGCCATGTTAGCTGTGTGCCTCACCTCCTTTGGTTCTTTTGGAAATAATAAAATATTTTTTCTAAGATAAACTAATTGAATGTTTCGTATTTAATATCTATGTATTCACTTTACATCTGTACAAAGCAATATATTAGTATGTACTCAGCTAATGTTTCGATTTTTCTTTATGAGAATATTGAGGGGCCACAGTCTGACACACTGGTTAACGTGGCTACAGAGAAATTAAAATGTAAGAATATATGGTGGAAGTCATGGCAAAGTTGTCTCCTAAACAATCAACCACAATTTCATCTACTGAGCTTCTGTTAGTGGGATTAAACATTGTGATTTAAAAAAAAAAATACTCAGGAAGCTTGGTACAATTTGATCCCCACTAATTTTTTCCTGATTCCTATTGTCACTTCATATCCTATTAAGGTTACTTAGTTGGAAATGAGGTTCTACAAGATCTTCTGTGAAACATTTTTACTATGACAAACTAGAGATCAGAGCAACTAGAGTTTTCTTAAGAGTCTTCTAGGTAGATGCCATTACAGCTGAACACTAAGCATCACTCAACTAAGAAAGGATATAGATAACAGAATGTCCAAACAGGAAACCATTTGTTTGTTAAGTGGGACACTTAACAGTAGTAACTAATAGTAGGACAGTGTGTATTTGGCCTGTCAGCAACTGCAGAGAAGACAAGCCAGGGCTCTAAGAATGTGATTCCCAGTCAAATACAGTGCCTGCATCCCTTCCCTCATGCTCTCATTCCTTACTATTCTAGATCACATACAGATTAAAAATGAAGTGGTAAATTCTTAAATGTCTACATTACTTTTTCTCCCTCTTGTTTTTTTTTAAATAAATAAATAAATAATATCAGCAAGATTAGAGGGATATTTATAAAGCTAAACAATAAAATGAAAACAAAATTCATAGTTCTCCTTATTAAAAGGATACTTAATTACCTCAAAGTGAAACATCTATTACATTTAATCTGGTAATAGAAATAGGAAAAAAAAAAAAAAAAAAAAAAAAAAAAAAAAAAAAGCTTAATTAATCAGAGTAACTGAATGCAAACTGAAAGCAGTATCTATTAACTAGGAAAGAAAAATGACAACATAGCAAAGTGCTATATGCATTATTAATTGTTATAGCATATTCTATTAGCACAACTGGATTGAAAGGTCCTTTGAAGTTGTCTTCATAAGCTCCTATTTTCAGTAATCATAAATCAGTTATGAAATATGATCATTAGGTAAAATACTTGGCATACTTAATCTCAACTATAAAAATTATTTTAATTTGTTCAGATCCCTACCCTTAAGGTTTCATTGAATTGTTTCTAGGATTTCTCTCTTTTTTTTTTTTTTCTTTTTCTTTTTCTTTTTCTTTTTTTTTCTTTTTTTGTATAAATTCTGAGATGGAGAGGAAGGAAGGAAGGAAGGAAGGAAGGAAGGAAGGAAGGAAGGAAGGAAGGAAGGAAGGAAGGAAGGAAGGAAGGAAGGAAGGAAAGGAGGGAGGGAGGAATTTACCAGCTTCAGATAACTGATTTTCAATCTGCTCTCAGAGAACAGATTGTACAGAGCATTTTATTCTTACTATTATTCTCACAAAGAAGTCTTCAGGGTGGTTATTTGGTATTTTAAAGCTGATAACTCTCAAGAACTAACCTTTCAAAATTGCATAGCATATAGATTGTACTATGGTATTTTAGAATATGCATATGATTGGAAAAGTTTTATAATGCATGTTAGACAATAGCTAGTATTTTAACACTATTTGCACATTAAATTATTCATGAAACAGCCTCCAATCAGGGAGAACTGAGGACATTTTTCCTAACATAGATGGATAAAATAACAAAACTGGAAATTCTGTTATTAAATCTAGACAACAGGTACAAAAACAACATATGGCCATAACCTTTATGGGGTTTCAGCTATATATTCTTCTCACCAAACTGTTTCTTTCTTTTTCTTTTTCTTTTTTTTTTTTTCATTATAGTATTTAATCCCATGGTTTGTATGTGCATGTGTGTTTTGTGCAAAGCCCACGCAAGTCACTGTGAGTTCTAATTTAGATTACCATTAAAGAAAATTAACTACAAAAATCATTTGCTGGCTGAACTTCAAATGCCTCTTCCATTATAAAACATGCTACTGGCTGGTAGTTGAAATGAAGATTCAAAGCTGATTTGAGTTGATTCAGAGTTGATTCCAAGTTGAAATTAAGATTCAAAAAAGATTGTTGTTAATTTTTTTTATTTTCCAAATAAAAACAAATTTTTCTTTCAATTGTAATCATGTCACCTCTTCTTCTTCTTCTCAAGTTATTAGGATATTCAAAAGAAAATGTCTTTACTCTGTGAGAAAAAAACTGATTGGCTGCTGCTGTTCTATGTATCCATCTGTAGTCTGGAGGATCTAGACCAGGGGATGCAGATTCAAAAGATTTAATTTACCTTCTTCTCTCGTTGAGGAACAAATGCACTCTGTGATCATGTGATACTCATTTAATGCTCCCCAAATTCATGCATGGAATAGATTTGATTTCATACATATAAAGTACATATAAAGCTGAAAATTTCACCAGTGATTTTGAACTAATCTTTTTTTCAATGATTTTGACTGACATTCTTATTGCTTTACTGCTAGCATAAAAGCTTATGATACAGCAGAGTCAATAAGTAGAATGAAAACAGTAGTTTCACTGACAGTGAACTTCACTCAAGAGAGGATGCCTTGATTACTCTCTGTGTGTGGCAATGACAAACATTTTCAACAGCAGAGAACACTTCACAAAGGCAGGGATGCAGCACACAGCGACACTGTGCTTGCTGTCTGCTAGGACCTCCCAAGGTGGCCTTTGGGAAAGAGCAGTGACACATCTATCTCTGATTTTGAATTTCACTGGCTGTGATTTTACCCCACAAATCTGGCAAACCAACAGAACATTTGTATTCTTGTTCCAAAGATTACTGCCTCCAGTTTTTCATTGATATTTCAAGGAAGAGTTTCTGAAAGGACATACTACCACACACACATATGCAAAGATTAATTGCCTGTACAGGAATGTTTGGGGTAGCTGGAAGGACAACAGTGATGTAGCTGAGGATACACCTAGCATTGCTAACATTAAATCACAACAGAGTAGCAGATTTCTGACTATAAAATACAATTAACAAATAGGCACTATGTTGATGCAAAGCAATTTTAATAACATACTAATGATGTCAGTGTAACTGTTAGGTATTAATAAAAAGTAGTAACTAATGTATAATTTCTGTATGTATATGTTTCTATACATAGTTGGACAGATAATATTTTCAAATGTTTATTTTTATTTTATTTTTTTTTGTATACTGAACTATTCCATATCACCCCATAATGGCTGCTTCTTCTACATTTAGTTTGTGGTAACAAAATACTAGTTATTATCAGGAAACCACAGTACAAAGGCTGTTGAAGATAATAAAGTGCTAGTAACCAGGACCCCAATGCTATAAGTAAAGATCATGGTGTAGGCCTTGAAAACACATGCACATGATGCTGGTCACCCTAGGGCTATAAAAATGTGTCACTAATATTCAGTTACCATTCACTAAAGGAATGTAGCTTTGTGAACTGGGAAAAAATGGTTTTGAGGAAGTCAGAGGAATCAAAGAATAAATATGCAACATTCATAAAACATCCATACATAGTAAGACTCATGTACAGCAAGGAAATGTGAATCAGTGAGGAAAGATAATGAGACTGTTAGCAAATATAGTTCTAAGCAAACCAAAGCACAAGAGGGAAAAAAACCTCCATCATCATATATTTCTTGCAAAATGATTCAAAATGTTGATAACACAGTAGTTGAATATCTTCCAGAAGAAGACTAGTGCCTTTGACCTTAGCAACCTGGGCAAACTGCAGATTGCCTAGCACCAGGGAAGAGGGTAGATACTAGAGTATTTGTCTTAATTGGTTTTAAATCTGTCATTATAAGCTGTAATAATCATTCACTGAGACTGGCTGAACAATATCTCCTTGATTAGATTGATAATACTTCAATTAATCTGACAATAAATCCTTCTGTATATAAGACATCTTTCTTAACCCACATAAATTCCATTCAGTCTTTGGTCTAGTACCTTGCCCTTGAGCTTGCTTGTAATTTACATGTGTCACTGTGATGCCAAAATAGCGGATTGACTCAAAGTGTCCATAATTTTATTTATGATTTAGTAATTATTCTAAGTATTATTTATTTAATTCATTTAAATCAATCCCTTAGAAAATTGTATTCAATTACCGAACTGAATTATTCTACAATAGTCTCATTAATTATAAATGCAATTTCCATGTCTACTACATATTTATTTCCCAATACTTGAGGCAATTTTAAAAGCTTTATGGGGCATTCTTTGGTCCACATTTTAATACAGGCTGTAGCTTGTAATCACTTCATCAACACAAATAAAGCATTGCTTAATTTTATATTAAAATTGTTTTAGTATACATTGTTCAGAATGTATATTAACATTCTGAATTTTAGAAACACAATCAGGGAATAACTCAGCAGATAACAAAACTCATTTATAACTCTCAAACATTTAGAATTTGAGTTTATATAAAGAATATAAATAAATATTCAGTTTAAAAGAATCAATGTAAGTTGCACACAAATATCACAAATACCATGAAAATCTTGTAAATCATCATGGCCCTACTAAAACAATATTACAATGCTCATTTATGTGTGTGATGTCAGTGACTATGTCCAGTTCCAAATGTACTGGCTACATTTTGGCTGTAGGAAAAGCAATCTATTTCTAAAAATAGCTGATGAGGATATTGCACCTCCAGCTTAACCAAAAGCAAAATGCAAGTATAAATAAAGAAATAAAAAGACTCTAAGAAACTAAAATAATCTGAAACCAAACAGGGGGTTGTGCTCAATGAAAATAAACACAACAATATTAAAAATATTTATTTTTTTACAAATAATTTTCACTTGACTCAGATTTATTTGCTTTATTTTTGGAGTTTCTTAAGAAAAGAAAGTGAAAGTGAAGATCTCCAGAAGAAGAGATGTTGAGCATGCCTGTTATTTTACTTGATGGATGCCAAAAGCAGTAAGAGAAGAGTGACTATTTGTGCTACCATCCCCTCCTGGGCAGCAGATCTGCCAAACATAACCTTAGACTTAGCATAAGCCAGGTTATCTGTAGCGTTTTCTCCACATCTCTATCTTCACAACTACAAGTCAGAATAGAATGTGAGCATGCAGCACTCAGTGTCTGAGAGGCTGAGACAGTTGTTAATTCAAGCCAAGAATACATTTTTATTTTCAGGAAAATGTGCACATACTCTTGGATGTACAAACACATTCCTTTGAATGGAACCTAAGGGAAGAAATTAGCAACATGCTGTTTTCTATATGGATATTTCTGAGAGTGAACTGTTGGGGGGAGGAGTATGGAAGAGAAGGCATCAGTGAAAAAATCACAGCTTTCAGGACACAGCCTTTGCAGATATAGAGAGAAATAGAAGTACTGTTTTGTCTCCAAACTCCTTCTTTTGTCTTTGTCAGCTGATTAATACAAAAATAATGCACTGGTTCATATCTTTGTCATTTTAATGAAACATGTATTTATACGTATTCTGTTTATACATAGTCTGTTTGAAACTATACTGTACTCCACTCAGTCCTCTTCCTATTTCATTATCTGAGTGGCAGATTGAATCACTACTATGCAAATTCTGGATTGAAATGTTAGACTAATAGTCTGATTTCATTATTCAGACTTGACAGAAATGAGATGAATGTCATGGATGAAATTAAGGAGTAAATAACTTGAAAGGGATAATAGGTGTTTTTGCCCACCCCCAAAAGCACTTGAGAACAAAACAAACACCAGGTTTTCACATGTTTTTCTGTCTGTTCTTAAATAGTTGGATCTGAAAGGAATTAATGTGGAGCTCTGTGTTTGTTTGTTTGTTTTGTATTGTTTGTTTGTTTTGTATTTTTTGTTTGTTTTGTTTTTTGTTTGTTTGTTTGTTTGTTTGTTTTGTTTTTATGGTAGATGACACACACAGGCCCACCAATTTCCAGTTTTAGAGAAGTAAAGTGACAGCTGTGGTTCATGTTTTAAAGTTATACACTGTGATACATTTTGGCTTACTGAACAACTTGGAGTAGAAGATAATTCTCCATTCCTTCAGGAGCAGCCATTGGATTTGTTTTAGCTCACAGATTGCTCCTGGAAATAAAGAGAAATGCAGCCATACAACACTTATATGCCACCCGTGTTGGGACACTGATGGAGGGATAGGTACTGGGTCCACAAACTTGTTCTCCCTGAAGAACATAACACAGAAAAGAGTAAGCCTTATAAAAGCCTTCATAAACTTTCAAGATTGCGCAGTGTTAGAGACTCCACTTTTTTTTTTATCTTCTACTGGATTAAAGACCAGACTCTGCACACCTGACAAACATAGCACAAGCTTTTTAGTGAATTACGGAGAATGAAGTTAGTTCTCTCACTTAATTTGTAATATTTTCAATATTTTTTTTCCAAGTTGGACATCTGATCAGTTTTTATGAATGTCTTTGCATAGGTCTTTCTACACTAATTAGACCTTAATTCCACAATAATTTAAAATAAAGTGTTCAACACATGAAGGTTAGCACTATGCCTTGGGTATTCATAAATAAAGAAATAATTAAATGAATGAAAGTTGGTATTCTGAGCAAGAAATACAAGATAGCTTTAGAAAGTGTGATTTTTAATGCCATTCTGCACTGTCATTCTTACTATCACATCCGATCTTCCAGCTTTTAAACAGCTGGTTTAATAGGTTAGTTAAATAAGCTATTTAATAATACTTTTTCTTTCTAAAAAAATACAAGGATACTATTATAAGAAATTAAGATTTAAATGTCCTCATCCCTATTTAATTTCGTTCTATGTTACGAAAGTTTTTATGCACAACAAATTCTTCCTCTGTCAGCTCAACTATTCAGTAAAGCTTGCAATGCTTTTCCAATAGTCAAAGTACTCTACTGCCATCTTAAGGCAAGCGGGATGCTCTGACTGTGCAGTAGGTGCTGATGCTGTAAATGCCCACTACTTAAATAGACCAATTAACCTCACTGTTCAACCCACCAAATGCCACTTTGGTCCTTATGTCACTGCGGAATCTGTGCACAAATTACTATGGTGAACAGCACATTTAGTACTTTCAGTGTTACCGGGCTGCCTGGATAATCTTCAAAATGACAAATCACTGTCTGAACGATTAATTTTCTTTCTGTCAAGTCTGGAAAGATGAGAGATTTTGGGGACATCGTACAACATGTCAAGGAAATGCCAGCTGTCTCCATAACATCTCAGCGTTAACAACGGAGTGAGATTGATGATTCCTACATAGTGC